>NC_084983.1:2479407-2719407 GCF_963691925.1 Scomber scombrus
GTCCCATTTAACGGGCCGAGCCGCCGCTTGGGCCACGGCCGAATGGTCCAGAGACTCTAATATCTGTCAGTCACTCGCAGATTTCCAAGATAATTTAAGTAAAATATTTGATCACTCCTCACCTGCCAGAGATGCTTCTCGGGTCCTCATGCAGCTCAAACAGCGCCAGCGCCAAGTGGTTGATTATGCCATTGAGTTCCGCACTGTGGCCGCAGATAGTGGGTGGAACACACCCGCACTAATAGATGCTTTTATGAATGGTCTTACTGAGCCCGTGAAGGATCATTTAGCACCTTTAGAGCTCCCCCAGGACCTGGAAGCCACCATCGCCATGGCTATTCGGGTGGACAACAGGCTCAGAGAAAGGGAGAGAGAGCGGCGTCGGACTGCAGGTCGTCCTCCAGGTCACGAAGGTTACTCTGCGGGATTCCAACCTTCAAGGGCCACTTCGTCTCCCATGCCAGGAGGTGTTGGGAGAATGCGGCCTCCCCAAGAGCCACAGGAACCTATGCAGCTGGGGGGAACCAAAATCACTGCAGAGGAGAGACAGCGTCGTCTGCAAGAGGGATGCTGCTTCTACTGTGGCCAGCCAGGCCATCAACTTGCAACCTGTCCGGGGAAAGGGTCGAGCTCACCAGCCATGAGGAGGGCGCTGGTGAGCAGGCTTACCTCCGCCTTTCCTCCTCGTCAACTGACCCAGGTAGAATTCTCCATCAACAACCAGACAGTTACTCATGGGGTTTTAATTGACTCTGGGGCAGACGAAAGTCTCATGGACTGGAGCTTAGCTCGTCAGAACCAGGTTAAGACTATTCCTCTGACCCATCCGGTAACTGCCAGTGCCTTGGATGGTCGTCGACTGTTTAGAGTGACTCATTGTACTGAACCCATTCAGGTGACGTTCAAAGACGACCACACCGAGGTTATGCAGTTTCATTTGTTTAACTCGGCACAGCATCCACTGATTTTGGGGTTTCCATGGCTTAAAAAACATAACCCTCACATAGATTGGCACTCAGGGGAAATCAAGGGGTGGGGAGGAGACTGTGCACACTCATGTAAAGTTAATCAGGTGAGGCAGACCAACATCCCTGAGAGCCCAGGAAGTGAACGCAGCAGGGGCATTGACACTGACTGTCCAGATTTATGTAATGTACCCTCATGCTATCATGACTTAAAAGATGTGTTTAACAAGAGGAAGGCCATGTCTCTCCCTCCTCATCGACCTTTTGACTGTGCCGTTGACCTGTTACCTGGTGCCCCCATCCCCAAGGGGCGTCTCTACTCCATCTCTGGGCCGGAAAGAGCGGCCATGGATGAATACCTAACCTCTTCACTGAAGGCCGGAATAATCCGACCCTCCTCCTCTCCAGCTGGTGCAGGTTTCTTTTTTGTGGGTAAGAAAGACGGTTCACTCAGGCCATGCATTGACTATAGCCCTCTTAATGACATCACCGTAAAGAACCGTTACCCGCTTCCGTTAATTGCATCTGCTTTTGAATTGCTCCAAAAGGCCACCGTTTTCACCAAGTTAGACCTCAGGAATGCTTATCACCTCATCAGGATAAGAGAAGGAGACGAATGGAAGACGGGCTTTAACACTCCTAATGGTCATTACGAGTACCTGGTCATGCCTTTTGGGCTATGCAATGCTCCATCTGTTTTCCAAGCATTTGTGAATGATGTTCTGAGAGAGTTTTTGAACATTTTTGTGTTTGTGTACATCGACGATATTCTAATTTTTTCACCAGATGAGGAGTCACATGTGCTTCATGTTCGTCAAGTCCTTCAGAAGCTGTTGGAGAACCAGCTCTATGTCAAAGGTGAAAAGTGTGACTTCCATGCAGCTACTGTCAGCTTCCTGGGCTACGTTATCACGGCCAACAAGGTACAGATGGACCCAGCAAAGGTCAGTGCGGTGGCTAATTGGCCAACTCCGGACAGCAGGAAAAAGGTACAACAGTTCCTGGGATTTGCCAATTTTTATAGAAAGTTTATTCGTAACTTCAGCTCTGTTGCTGCACCACTGCATGCACTCACCTCCTCCAAGATACTTTTTCAGTGGACCCCCCAAGCCGAGAAAGCCTTTCGGTGCCTCAAGGAAAGGTTCACCACAGCTCCTGTGCTCACGGTTCCGGACCCCCAGCGGCAGTTCATGGTGGAGGTTGATGCGTCCAATCAGGGCATTGGGGCAGTGTTATCCCAGAGGTCCGCCGAAGACAACAGGGTGCATCCATGCGCCTATTTGTCACGTAAGTTGACACCTGCAGAAAGAAATTATGATGTGGGAAACAAGGAACTGTTGGCTGTCAAGGCAGCTCTAGATGAGTGGAGGCACTGGTTGGAGGGGGCAGAACAACCTTTTATAGTCTGGACCGACCATAAGAACCTTGAATACATCAGGAAAGCTAAAAGGCTCAATTCACGTCAGGCTAGATGGACCTTGTTCTTTAACAGGTTCAACTTCACACTGTCTTTTCGCCCAGGCTCACAAAATACTAAACCAGATGCTCTATCCCGTCTTCATGACCCTGAACCTGTTGCCAAAGAACCCGAAACAATCCTTCCACTGAACCGTGGGGTTGGAGCGGTGTCATGGCAGATAGAATCAGAGGTGAAGCAGGCTAATGATGTGAGCCCAGCACCAAGTGAGTGTCCACAAAACCGTTTGTTTGTTCCTCTGTCATTACGCTCCAAGGTAATCCACTGGGCTCACACGTCCATGCTCACATGTCATCCAGGCGTCAAGCGAACCATCTATGTAATCAAGCAGCGGTTCTGGTGGCCGACCATGGAAAGGGAGGTCTCAGAATATGTGGCGGCCTGCCCCGTGTGCGCACGAAATAAAGCCTCACCTCGGGCCCAAATAGGCCTGCTGCACCCGCTGCCAGTCCCTCAAAGACCATGGTCCCACATCTCCATGGATTTTGTAACAGGACTGCCGCTGTCTAAAGGTAATACGACCATCCTGACAGTGGTCGACCGCTTCTCCAAGATGGCACACTTCATCCCTCTTGTCAAGTTACCCTCTGCCAAAGAGACTGCAGAGGTCATGATGATTAATGTGTTCAGGATCCATGGTTTTCCCAGTGATATCGTTTCAGATAGAGGGCCGCAGTTCATCTCCAGCTTCTGTAAGGAGTTTTGCCGGTTCCTTGGTGCCACGGTGAGCATGTCCTCCGGGTATCACCCACAGTCGAACGGGCAGACTGAGCGCCTCAACCAGGAGCTCGAGACGTGCCTACGATGCCTTGTCTCCCAGAACCAAACCACCTGGAGCGACCACCTCGTCTGGGTGGAATATGCCCACAACACCCTTCCCTCGTCTGCCACAGGTCTCTCACCTTTCCAGTGTGTCAACGGCTACCAGCCTCCCCTGTTCCCTGCCAATGAGAAGGAGGTCACGGTCCCCTCCGCTCATGCCATGGTCAGACGCTGTCAGCGGATTTGGGCCGGTGCTCGGCGGGCCCTCCTCCGGAGCTCAGCTCGGATGAAGGCAGCTGCAGATAGACACAGACAGCCAGCTCCTCCCTACAGGGCTGGCCAGAGGGTGTGGTTAGCCACCAAGGACTTGCCCCTTCATGTTGACTCCAGGAAGTTGGCTCCCAGGTTTGTGGGTCCATTTCCCATATCAAAAGTCATTAACCCTGTGTCTGTGCGTCTACGCCTTCCCAGGTCCTTGAGGGTCCACCCCACGTTCCACGTCAGCAAGATCAAGCCGGTCAGGGAAAGTGCTCTGGTGCCTGCCGCCGCCCCCCCTCCGCCCCCCCGGATTGTCGGTGGCGGGCCTGTGTATACTGTTAAGAAGCTCCTGGCGGTTCGTAACCGTGGCCGTGGGAAACAGTTTTTGGTGGACTGGGAAGGTTATGGTCCAGAGGAGCGTTCATGGATCCCTTCACGTTTTGTTGTGGACAAGGGTATGGTCAGGGACTTTTATGCCCACTCTGGGAGTCCTGGGCCGTCAGGAGTCGGCCCTAGAAGGGGGGGTACTGTTATGTCTCGTCAAATTTGTTAATGTCTTGTCTTGTGTCATGTGTTGGTCCTTTATGTTTTCATTTAGTCAAGTCACTCATGTCCCGTCCTGTCATGCACTTCCTGTTTTATTTTGTACTCACCTTTTCCCTCTTGTTTCAGATCTTGACTTCCTCCCTTTGTGTGCCTTCCCTCCGCTGTGATTGTCAACCCCGCCCCTGATTGGTTCCACCTGTGTCCCCTTACCTCATGTTCAAATAGTCCTTGTCTCCCTTGTCTTGTGTCAGTTCGTTTTGTCTTGTCAGCGTCACCGTCATGCAGCCCGAGAAGCCTTGTTTCATTCTGTCCTCCAAGTGAGCGTTTTTTGTTCCCCTTTTTCATCCTCCTTGAGAGCGTTTTTTGTTTAATAAATTCCCTTCGAGTTAAGCGTTTGAGTCCTCCTTCCTGTCTGAGGTCGTTACACTCTCTCTCTCTCTCTCTCTCTCTCTCTCTCTCTCTCTCCCCTTCTCTCTCTGGTTATAAAGTCTTCCTCTGTTGTGCTCTTATGCGAGTGATGTCATACAATAGCTACTTTAGGCTTTTCAGACTTTTTGCTTAGAGGTTTAATGGTATGCGATCAAGAGCGAGCAGTGTTTATAATGTTGACTTTAATTTGATTTGATATTTCATGTTGAATACATTTTGCCTTAAAGAAAGGGGGATGTTATGCTTGGATGTTATAACATGTTTGTCCACTAGGCGGCAATAGCGGTTAGTAGTTAATGAACAATACTTGGTAATTGGTAGAGTAAGAGTTTACTGCAAGAAGCTTGTTGACGGAACAAATAAAGAAGCTAACTGGAATCACTTGACCTCGTACTTTAAAACACGAACATAACAGTATGTGATTAAGAGCGAGCAGTGTTTATAATGTTGGTCTTATAGAGTGTGCCGGAACTGCAAGTCCTGTGTTGTTGAGATACAGGTTTACGCAGTCAGAGCAAGAAATGTCTGGTACAAACATAGTGGAGAAGGAGATGTGACCGAGAAACATCCAGAGAGAAGGTTAGAAGAACAAAACATATAAAAGAAGGACTTTGACCAAACAAGGATCTGCGGAGGGACAGACGGAGACCCGGCGGAGTCCCGAACATGTCCCGAGCCCGCCCAAGGTCTCGCGATGCTGTAGTCACCGCTGTGCAGTGATTTAGGCTAGCGAAGGTTGATAGCCAACGTATGGGTCAAAGAGGGATGAACAACCTGCCAAGGGCTTTGCTGAAGCACGAAAAAATCTACAAATAAAGTAAGCCCCCCCCCCCCCCCCCCCCACTTGCTTGCTTGCTAATGGTGTTGTATGGTGCGCCGACACCAAAACTTTTGTTTCCTCTCTCCTTCTTTTTCAGTACTGCAGACAGTGCAGTTGTTTCTTTCTTTCTCTTTTTCTCTTTCTCTCTTTCTCTTTTCTCTATTATCTTTTCTCTTTTCTCTCTTTCTCTCGCCCTCTCTCTCTCTGGTTGGTAGCCATCGTATGGGTCAAAGAGGGATATTGCGACCTGAACAACCTGCCAAGGGCTTTGCTGAAGCACGAAAAAATCTACAAATAAAGTAAGTCCCCCCCACTTGCTTGCTTGCTAATGGTGTTGTATGGTGCGCCGACACCAACACTTTTGTTTCCTCTCTCCTTCTTTTGTTGTTTCTCTCTTTCTCTTTTCTCTTTCCTCTTTCTCTCTTTCTCTCTTTCTCTCTCTCCCTCTCCTTCTCTCTCTGGTTATAAAGTCTTCCTCTGTTGTGCTCTTATGTGAGTGATGTCATACAATAGCTATTTTAGGCTTTTCAGACTTATTTTTGCTTAGAGGTTTAATGGTATGTGATCAAGAGCAAGCAGTGTTTATAATGTTGGTCTTATAGAGTGTGCCGGAGCTGTAAGTCCTGTGTTGTTGAGATACAGGTGATTTCTTGTTGTGCTCCTGTCGTTGGGTGCTCCTATGCTGTAAATCCTGTAGAAATGCAGGTAAATTAATTGGCAGTAATTGTGTGCGCGCTATAATCCGCTGATGTCAGTAACTAGCTATTATTTTTGACAGCAGCATTTTGACTGACTTTTCAGTGGTTTTAATATTGTAAATATTGTATAATATATATTTTTGTATGCAATTTAAGCTCTGGCTGATCCTGCCTACCCAGCCATGGACCTCATTGCACGTTACTGCTTCAACTCTTGTCACTGCAGTTGTGTAAAATCAACCTGAACAGCTAACTCCTGCTGGTTTTTACTCTGTTGTATTTTATTACATACACAGATTGATCAGCTCCTGCTCTGCTCCTAACAGCATTTCCCCTTGCTCAGTCCAACTCGTCTTCAGCCTTTTCCCCAGTTCAATATCCCATTTCTATTCCCCTGTATTTTCCTTCAGTTGGGCTTCATCTTGTCTCTGTGTCACATACTTAGAGTAACTAGCTTCAACTAACAACTGAGTATCGAATTATGTAAGACTTTATACAATTAACAAATATGTTTGTGTACATTTTTCTTATTTCTACTGATATTATGATTGTTCTGTTGTATACTAATACTAATACATAGATTAAGTAATTTTACTCTGCAATGATAAATTGAAAAATGTTATTACAAACACCCATGTGTTATTTTTCCATATTTATTTAAAATGTTCAGCAAAATGAGAAAAAAAAATAAGTTGAAACCTTCAAAGTGAATAAGAACAACTTATAAAATTAGGCAAATACAGTAAAATAGTCTGGGTGACAGATCTCCACACACAGCAGCTTGGTATCACTACTCTTTTGTCTCTGAGTGCTTCATGCTGGAGGGAACTGCATCTCTGGCAGAAACACCAGGCTGGCTGACCCTGGACAGGGTGAGATGTGGCTTCAGGGGGTCTCCAGGTGATGAAGACAGGGTGAGGTGATGCTGTAGGGTCACCAGGTGATGGAGACAGTAGGTTGAACATCATGCTTGGGTCTCTCATCAGACAGCGTGTAGCAGCTGATGAGACTGCTCAAGGTTCAGGTCCTGAATTATCTCCTGAAATGAGAAGATTGTTAACATTTCATTAATGTTCATAAGTTAGATTTTATTATGATCAGATGCAGTTTTTATATATTATATGTAGAGCCAGTGTCAATCCAGACCCTGATGTAATCTGGATTTATTTCACAGGATAGACAGAGTAGGACAGAGTAGGCTGCTGTATGAAGCTTTCTGCCCAGATCTTTTAATATTATCAATAAACCGAATCACTAACGTGACATGTATGATGTTAGAATTGAGGTTATTTACTGTGAAGCTAGTAAAGTTAGCAACGATGCTAACGTAATTTATACATAGGCTGAGCTACTCCTCCTCTTTAACTTTGGCTTTAATCATATTTGGTCTCAACACTTTGTTAAATACTGTCAGGCTTATTATCAAACTAACTACTACAACACATGCTACTGTACTATCAGAGCAATAAATGCTGCTATCAAACTGAAGCTAACTTACCGTCCTGCAGCAGACGCTTCAGACTCCGCCATGTTGGTCAGCTTGGGCAGTGGTTACATCCGTTGCCATGACAATACACGTCCATGAACTTCGGGGGTGGAGCTCCAGAAGGAGCACGAAAGGTGGGGGGGGTCTGTTTTGGTTTTCACTCAAATATCAACAACTTTTCTCCTCGTTTTATTGAGTTTTAGTCTTAGTTTTAGTTAGGCAGAGGCGATTCTAGAGTCTGTTGGGGCCCTAAGCTAGAATTCCCACGGGGTCCTTCCGACCAGTGTTCATCACCGTTTTGTAAAATATTTATGAAATCCAAACTTTTTTTATTCCAAATGTTGACATATCATACCATACATATAAGAATTAAATAACATGATAAACCTTGTAATTTTGAAAATATAAATGTAAATTTCCATTATCATATAGCACATTTGTATGGCCTCTCACAGCGAGGTTCCTTTCAGCTAGGTGGCATATTATGGCAATCATTCTGGGTATGAAACCTCTCCAGTGCTGCATCTCAAGTTGCTGATCAATGGCTGTTTTAGTTTTGAGCCTCATCTGGAGTTCATGCCAACTTGTCATTCAGCTAATGTGTGTTTTGGAATATTCATGTTCCTTTAGATGTCCCGCCAGATTCCGCCAATTTCTGAAACCTCCTTTGGTAAGTGCATTGTCCTGTTTACCAACAATTTCGCACACAAAACAGAAGACAGAGTCTGTGCTAAGTGAATAAAGAAGCCATGTTCGCTGTATCTTCTCCCCATTTTTCATTACCATTTTGTAGTTTTCCTTTGTGAATCTATGTGGATTTTTCTCTGAATTCTGTGGGAAAACGACATCTTTGATCTGTATAGGCCCTTTTGTGACTAATGCACACACGTCAGTATGGCTTAGAACACTTGGCCATTCTGCAGGGTCTTCTGATGTGGTCAAACCTGTTGTAGTAGCAGGTGACGTGTCATGATGAGGGGTAGGAGTTGCTGTCGTGCTGGAGGTGGACGTTCCCGGAACTGATATGACAAAAACAAAAAAAGACAGGGTATACATTGTCATAAAGAATCTTTACAGGGCATGGTATATGTTATCAAATAAAGTCAAATGTATTGATTTATTAAACTCACAGTCATCCGCTCGATGTGCCTCTGGTGTCTCTTCCTGCTCATGACAACCACCAGGTGGAGTGGCCACTATCCCACTGGAGGTGGATGTTGCTGGAACTGATATGACAAAAAACAACAGGGTATATATTTTCTCAAATAATTTTTTCAGTGCATGTCACATGTTATCAATTGAATTAAAATGTATTGAACTCACAGTCATCGGTATCATAACTTGAATGGGGCGCTCGATGTGCCTCTGTGGTCTCTTCCTGCTCATGACAACCACCAGGTGGAGTGGCCACTATCCCCTCAGAACCAGTGTTCCCTGCTATTTGGCCCCCGAACTGCTTGTTGAGCTGGTGCTGCTGTTGGGGTATGTGTGACCCTGACATCTTAGTGTCACAATAATAATTTTTTTTGCTGATATGGCTTTGTTTGTCCAGGGCAGACAGTCTCATGTGTACATGTGCTAAGGATGTCATTAATAATGCAATGCAATAGCTTTTTTTGCTGTTAAAAAGCTTGTTCTATATTGTCTTGCACTTTACCTCCATGGTAACTAATGGTATGGACATGTAGTTAACCCATGAACACAGTGGTCGATAAATATACTCTTATCAGTGATGCTGATCAAACTACAACTGTCAGCCTAACCTTAATCACATTCAGATCTGGAACACATATTCCCTGAGCAAATATGTGCCTTCTATGTCCAGACACTACTACAGAATCAGCATTTCAGCAACCAGAATATGCTACATTTGAAATTCACCTTCACTGTATTTTGTGCTGTTAAAGCTGAAATCAAAACAGAACTTTTTTGTCACAGATCTACAGTCCACATTGTTTTCTGCTCGAATTGCATCCAGAATTTAGTGAACGTCCTTGAGATGGCTGACTCACATTGAAATGAGTAGGCATGAATTAGAAGGATAGAGGGATAGGATTATGGAGACACACATTTGGGTGAGGCTGTAAAACAGAAGATTGACCCCAAGCCAAATTAAAACTGGAGGCTTCAGACAATAATGTGGAATTTTTTTGAGAGGCCCTGGTCAAAGCTCAGACTTCAGAATTTGTGGAATGTCTTGAAGATAACTGCACACAAATGACCTAGTCCATGCTGAATGAGGCTGAAAGAATCTTTGAGGGAGAATGGGAGAAAATCCCAAATCAAGATGTGCCGTGCTGTAACACATATTTCCAAAAAGCCTTTAAGCTGAACTAGCTGCCAAAAATGTTTCTATAAAGTAATGCGAGAAGGGATTGGATTTTTTAAAATTAGATATGTCTGACTTTCAATTTAAATAAATTAACAAAACCTGTATAAATACAGGTTTCCACTTTGGAACGTGTGCAGATTGCTGACAAAATTGTCCGGAATAAATCCATCTGGAGGGTTAAAAACTTTCTGAGAGCACTGTAAATGAACACTCTGCTGGCTGTGGGTACACACAGCTCCCCTGGGGGAAAAGCAGCATGGATCTAGTCTGATGCACAAAGCACAGAGGCATAAATCAATGATCAATCAAAAGCAGAGAACATCATGACATTGTGGCATTAATGGAAGGCTGATGCTGGAGGAGCTTCTGCTCATTTTTAATTTATTATACGGGAGACATCTGGATTTACATGAACTCTGACATTGACTGTTACCATCATAGATGATTTATCCAGTCAATTTGAATAATAACTTGCATAAATACATGTGATATATGATATTATTTAAAAAGTTCCATATTATATTCGGAAGAGTGGATCAATCCTCTTTTTATATATGATGACAACTGTTTGGATTTTCTATTTCACCTGAAGAAAAGCATGAAACTGCTAAAACAAAATAATAATAATAATAATAATAATAATAATAATAATAATAATAATAACAATTATTGTTATAATAAGAATAGCTGTAGTTTATTTAATAGGGGCAGATACAATATACATAGTATATTGATATCATGTCTCACACAGCGGGCATATAGATGTCTTTACACCCAGGTTTTTATTAAACATTGTGTGAAGGAGTGAAATAACACTTCTGTGTCCACTATGTGGCGCTAGAGATCACCCACCAATTACATTACATGTTATAGTGTATGATGTGGAGAACACACCATGTAAATTTCATGTAAATCGGATGATGTTTGTCATATGAGTCAGACTTCCTGTGTCCAGTAGGTGGCGCTATGAATATGATTCAGTATTGTCACACAAAGGTTCTCAGGGTGGGACCCTCATCTTGCGTGACGATATATGTTGGAGTTATAAGGACTTCCTGTTTTATGGCGAAACCTCAAAATTTGGTACCTAGCAGGTGAAACGGAGGAGAAAGATTGATAACTTTTCATCTTCAAGGTCTGTAGATGATACTGAATGAATTTGGAGTCAGGGAATTTCAAGGAGGAGTTTGTTAAAGTATGAGGCGTGAAAATGGCCGCACAATGGAAAAATAAAATCACAACTATACAAAATCAAATCCTGTGCAAAATGTTTAGTTTTCAGACATGTTTAGGCCCTCAAAAATGTGTTTGTTTCAGAAGAGGAATAATTCAGAATTCCTAGAGATACAATAGGGCCTTCAATCTGTTAGTGCTCGGGCCCTAATCATCAATCAACAATGTCTCTCTGTAAAACCCGGCCACAGTCATATTTCTCATCACCTCAAATGACTAATTTCAGACCTCTCAGATCCTCCCCTCTGTGTTTATCCTGTTTATGAAAGTGCAACGTCTGGTCTGATCACAGCAGACTGCAACCTCCCCTCTCACAGCCTTGGAGGATGGAGGTGATCCCTCTTCCCCTGCAGGTATCAAGGGATACTCCGCTCAAAATCCAGAGAAATGAATGTGCCGGCAAGCTGCTGGCATTGACTGATGTTGTTGTTCCACCTGAAGACGAGAGCACAGTCAAGGGCAGGGATCCGATTGTATTTATATGACATCTCTGAGCAGGGGAGGTTGAAGGAGGCGCTGACCGAGATTGATATCTGTTCTTCAGCAGACAGAAGAATGAGCCTCAAAGTGACCAACACACTCATTTAAACATCCAATCAGAAAGAAAGTATGATGCGATGTGACTGATGTCTACATTCAAAATGCTACATTTGTGTTTGATGCTAACACTGAGGCTGTTGAAAATTTGTTTTATACATCTTTTCTCATATTTTTGGAGCAATAAACACTTCAAAAGCTTCCAAGAAACTACAAAAATGGAATGTTTTCACCAGTTATTTTTTGTTAGGGTGAATTATTTAGACCCATATCAGACTTAAAAATCCACTCAAAACTGTTTCTTCGATTGGTTAGCTCCTCCATGAAAAGTGTCTTTTTTTTTTCATCCATCACCAGTGAAGGACCAGAAGCATACTTTTTTTGTTTTTAAAAGCTTATTAATAACAGCCTTCAGAGATCATTTTTAAACTTTCCTGAATGTAATCCATCACTTTGAATCACACTGCTATGGTGATTTCCCCCTCTGAGGCTAATTAATGCATTTCATTTAAAAATAGTTTGTTTTTTTCACTTATTTTGTCAATTTATGTTGGCAGTGAGGAGCCAAACTAAATGGACAGATAGCATTTAGATGGTTAAAATGTAGCACAAATACAGTATATTTTGACACAGTTGCCATGACAGTGTATGAAGTCATATTCGGAGAAATTCTCTTCTAGCTGTTTTAATGAGAATTTAAAAACAATAAGAGACTTTGACTCCCAGAGAACAGGAGAAGGATAATCTGTATTTTGTGGTAATACAGGACAGAAGCAAACTCACTTATTTATATATATATATATTTTGAAAGCAGGACTGGGCAGGGTTGGACTGACAACTTGAAGCTGATCACATCCTCATATCAGAGACAGTGATGTCTGATCTTTATTGATAAGCTGATGTTGGTGATTTGGGAAAACTTGGAGATATTGGTGTGAGCAAAACAGAGTAAAAGCTGATCAGATCAATTGGACTGAATCTGTCCCTCCTTAGTTGAAGGTGAAGGACTTGTGGATGAAGCGACCTGGTGCCTGGTGTATTTTTTATTTAATTTTTTATTTTCTGTATGTAAATCATCCTTGGGTCTGTTAAAGGCGCTATATACAGTACCAGTCAAAAGTTTCGACACACCTTCCCATTCACATCAATGAGAAAGTGTGTCCAAACTATTGACTGGTACTGTACATTTATATATATATATATATATATATATATATATATATATATATATATATATATATATATATATATATATATATATATATATATATATATATATATATATATTATTATTAACCCTTACATACTGTTCAGGGTCTAATTTGACCCATTTTTGCATTTGAGAGAAGAAAAAACACCTAATCACCCAAATGTGATGACTTATCCTAATGTGATCCAGAATATACAAAATGAGAGTAATATAAAGTTTTTTGTGCAGCTGATACACATTTTTTGTTGAGTGTTTGACTAATATATATTCAGAAAATCAAAAATACCGTTTATTCACCATTCATCATCATTTATTGAAGGCGTTATGTTCTCCAGTGGTATATAGCATTGGACCATTATATAGAATAACTGTAAATATGTTTTAAGCTTCATTAAGGATTAATCACCAATTTATTAATGATTGATGAGGTATACATGAATGATTTGTATTTCCAAAGTTATGTATAGAGACTAATTATGGGGGGATACTTTGAAATGCCTGAATATGAACAGCATGTAAGGGTTAACATAATGTCTGAGTAGAAGGTAATGGTAAAGATCATAAGCCTGTGTAGTCGATGGAGCAGGATGCAGCTGCCTGCACCCTTTCCCTGATATGGAGATGAATTAGTCTTACACAGGCAGAGGTTAGCCTTACAGCTGACTGGGGACCTCAGCAGTTGTGTAGGCCTCTGATCCGTCCCCTCCCTTCCAGCTCTGGCCTTGACCCGTCTTTGCATTTAGCGAGCTGCACCCACGCACACATTCCACACTATGCCCATAAGTGCTTCATCATAGGAAACTCATCATTGTCCTCTTGTTTTCTTCACAAAACGTCCTGCATTCCCTAGCTCATCTTCAAAGTAAAAGCATGGATCCATCTCATTTGAAAGCAACCTTGTGAAACCAATTAATTGACACACACACGCACGCATGCGCACACAAAAGCATTCGTTTGATTTGACAGGGTGAATACATGTTTGTTTGTTGAAATACAAGCCAATGGACATGCATGGTTTTATTTTGATGATGGCCATGGCTTATTATAATAGCAGACACCTTTATTTATTCAGGATGTGTAGTTGAGATGAAGATCTCTTTTTAAGGTGGCCATGGGAAAGGTTCAGTGTGTGTGATCGTATATGTTGGAGAATATCTGCCTGTGAAAAACAAGAATAAGGCAAGGTTAAAAATACTGAAAAAGCAGACTTTGTTTTTTTGGTGAGTTGTAAATGAAGGCAGAGAGGCTGCCAACATATTTTCACCACTTACAAGCAGAGCAAAATTTGCAACCCAAACACTCAGATGCCTGAATGATGCCTCAGTTTTGTTGCTATAAAGACAGACAGTGGCTGATTTCTTATTTTTTTTACTGGTTTATTTATTTGTGTTTGTTTTTATTTTAGGTCTGCAATGTGTTTTTGTTGATACAGTTGTAATGATTATCATAAATTAAAGAAGAACACAGACTTTTGACGGTACTCAGTTTAAGTTATTTAGCATCAAATGTCTAATGGTAGTGATTGAAGACTTGGCTTCTTATGTCTAGATGTGAAAATGTATTAAAAATGACAGAAATATGGCGGTACTCTCTACTGATAATGACTGGATGAACAGGGAACATGTTCAGAACCAGAGTGTGAGCAACATGATCATCATACCATCAGCCATCAGACCGTAGAACACCACAGCTACCACCAATAAGACTGAGGCTGTCCTTACTCTTTAATCCAAGGAAGACTGTTTATTGTATATAGTATTTAGAGATTGTTTATCATATTTAGTATTTTATTTTATTAGGGCCCGAGAATTTTTCTTCTTCTTCTTTTTCCAAAACAAACACATTTTTGGCAGCCTAAACGTGCCCGAAAACTCACAAAAAGTTGCACACATGCCAGACCAGGTGAAAAATTTGATATTTTATGGTTCAGGGAAATGACCGTCGCAAAATGGTTCTACAGCGCCCCCTAGGCAAATAAAACAAATTTGAGCCCCTCGCTCCAGATTGACATAGACCAGGGGTCGGCAAACTTAGGCACACGTGCCACGGTTGGCACGCCACAGCATAGTCATTGGCACACTGGCAAAAGCAGTATCCTCTCGGCAGCATTTAAAATCACCTGTTAACCATGGCACCTGCTCTATGCGTGGCCTGTCTTCTTTAGTTTGACTGACAGCACGGCATCCCACCCACATTTCCCACAGCGCTGCGGGCCGCTGTCCTACACACATCTCCCACAGAGGGCCCCGGTTCAGATAGGTAGCTGATGGCAATGCCGCTACCTATCTGAACCAGGGCCCTTGATGTCGGTTTGGGGGTGGGGGCAGGGGGTGCGATGCAATCGGTCTAATAAGTGGCAACACAGAGCTATAAGGACGCTTTGCTCTCACACACGCTGCATTTATAGTCACACAAACAAACACACACACACAAGCGCAGTCACTCTCTAGTTCACGCTCTTTCTCGCTCACTACAGATTCTGGGAGATTGGATCTTATTTGCGGGCGTCAGGGAGCCGCTATCAATATGTGGGAGAGTTCGGATATCTGTAACAATGACTGTAACGATGTGAGCATCTGCACTTGAACTATAGCGTCCTGTAAACAGCGGTAATTACTGATGAGCTGTTACTGCTGTACGATGAACAGAGAAATAAAAAGCAGGTTCACAGGCAGGTGGTGATTCAGTGTGTTGAACAGATGTATTTCAGACACTATTGCTGTGATGTTTCAGTATTTACAGACCAAACTGACCCGCAGCACATGTTGAAGCGCTGTGTGTAAAAATGCACCACTGCAGCAGTGACACACGTTGTGAGCACAGATCCGCTTACAAAGATCTACTAACTTTGTTGTTTTTTTACATTATAATAGAGAACAAAGTTCCAGTATCTTTGTAATAATAAGGACCTGTCTAAATAAATCACCTCTGGGTGTCATCCTGCTCCAATTTACAGCGCGTCAGTCCGTGGTGAGAGAGGAGCAAAGCCACATTCAAATAAATAAATACAAATCAGCTTCCAAAATTAAAATGTTAATGTTTCATGTAGATAGCAGCATTCTGATATAATATACATTTTTGTTTGATGAACTGATGCACTGTGGTCTCCATTTTGACATTTCCTCCCAATGCAATATGTTTTAAATGAGTTACTGAAAGCAGTGTTTTGAAAATGGGATCCATACATAATTCCTAAACCCTTGTTGTAAATACTGGGAAAATATCTTTAAAATGTTCTTCCATGTGGCCTATATGGATGTTTTTGTATTTTGTATCATAATTTAACTTAAGGTTTTAACTTATTGTTGATTATGGCACACTCATTAACAAGAAAATTAAAAGTGGCACTCTATGTCAAAAAGGTTGCCTACCCCTGACATAGGCGGACAAAATTTGGGACACATATGTATCATGTAAAGATGCACAAAAGTCCCCCTACCGGACCCCTCCAACAAGAGGTCGACCATTTTAATTAGATTTTTCAATTTTGGTGCCATTTTCACCATTTCCACGCCTCATACTTCAAGCTCCTCCTAGATATTTTATTCGAGTGACATCAAATCATTGCTGCTTGCAGCTTTAATTTAATTACATTTTTTTTATCACTTATTATAAGAATACTGTTGTGAACATTTTGAATATCCCCAATAAAGTTTAGCCTTACCTCACCTTACCTTTATGGCTATGAGTCAGTCAGGGAAATGTACAAGAAGGCAGATTTTTTCTTTTTTTTCTATTAGCTCTAATCACACCCATTCATAGCTTCCCTCTTCTCTTGAACTTCATTTGAAGACCAAAAGAACCAAAAGGTCCTTTGATTGTTGCTATATGGGAACACTTGCATCAATCACTGAGGTCATTTTGAAACTATTGTGTAAAGTTGAATTATACTAATTCCTACCTGGTAGTGCAATGACACAGCAGTGAAAAAGCATGTCAAATTGCAGTGTGTCCAATCAAGAATTTAATCTTACCAGTCTGCACAGAACAACCCTGATTGGATTCATTATATGTGATAGATTATTCTGACTGAGTTGTAATGTCACTTTGATAACAAAGAAGAATGGAGATAGTGAGACATGACAGCATTCCCACATTGTTAATTAAATATAAATAAATATCTTAAATATTGCTGCACGCTGCCAGAAAACACTGATATCATCAACCCTCATGAGAACCTTTTTTTTTTTTTTTTTTTTTTTTACAAGGCTTGGACTGAAATATAAAGGCTACTCAAAAGGATGCTATTTATTATATTGGACTGGTTATCTCTAAAAGCAAAAATCCCTTTGGTTCCTTCTTCCCTGCTGACTTTGGTCAGAGCTAAAGACAAAAAGAAAGAGACTTTGATTCCTCCTTCAGAGAAGCAATACAGTTATCTCTTGTAATTGGAACATTGTTGGTGTTCGTCATGCTGTGAGACCACTGGCAGTTTAGCACTTCAGGCTCATCACACTGCCATAAAGTTTAAAAAGCTTTTCCTGGCAAGAACATTCTCAAGACAAGTTGGTTTAACTTGAATGGAAAGAGTTGTGTTGGAAATGTTTGAGTTCATTTTGCTGTTGTTCATGTTATAACATGATTGGCTGCATCCCTCATTTCATTGTGGAAATAAAACAAAATGTCCTTATTACATTAATGTCATCACATCAGTGGCGTATAATAAAACAAAGCTGTAAGAGAAGTCTCACAACCTTGAGGCGTGAGTTTGCATGAATATCTCCCAGATCAGTCGGCAGAGTGCGTCTTCTGCCATTCATCTAAACACACAAAGAGGTAACAGGCAGTTTGACTGACACCACAGTTACCAAAATTGCGCTTCATTTTTGCAGCTTTGCTCTGATAACGAGGTTACACTGGAAGGAGCCCAGGATCTAACACAGGCAGATATTGATGTTATTGTGCTAAGACTGTATGAATCCCTATCAGTGCTGACAGCAGTGACACTGAATAACACTATTTATTAAGAATAGTGAGGGGAGAAGAGACATAACTCTAGTGCTACTGGTGTGCAGAGGTAGTGCTGAGAGGAATGCTTCTTTATGTATAGACTTAATGTAGAGCTACAGTTAATTTACTTGTATGGAAAATGCTCTAAAATAATTAATGCATTAGAAGGGACACTAATGCATACTGTTACATGTTATATATAAAGCACCTTCTGTTAGTATATCTTGATCTTTATATCACACCTGTCAATGATCAATACTTTCGCATAATATTTTATTTAATGTTGCAATTGATTGTATGAATGTATTTTTTTGGGAGAAATGACCAAGCAGTCCCCCTTTGTTATCTCTCCTTTGGAATGTTAAAAAATATCCCAAAACTGACTGTTAACCTCTCAAATAAGAAACGTCAAAAGATGGATCACTTTATTTTGAATTTCACTCTGACAGATCCTCGCTGAGGAAGATAACGCAGAGTTTTATAGACCTTTGCAGAAAATAACAGGATTTGGGAAGATGTCAGTACTGGAGCATCACAGACTATCACAGTAGAGGTCTCCACCTCTAGGGAGACCCTGCTGTGTCAAGAGATTTATGATATATCAGAGACACTCACACATTCCTTCATGGACTCACTCAAAAAGAGGATTTTTTTTTTTTTTTTAATGAACTCTTTCTTTAAAAGGACTTTAAGTAAATACATTACACCACTTCAGAGTTGATGAGATTAAGACAAACCGGTCAATGGTCTGTCTCTCTCTGCCCTCTTTCTCTTTCTCTTCTGTCTCTGTAATAACACACACACACACACACACACACACACACACACACACACACACACACACCCACCTACCCCCTTTGTCTTTCTTCCTTCACCCTTATGTGATTCCCCAGATAAAGACACTATCCAGACACAAATGAAAAAGTAAATTCCTGGATATGAGTTCATTATATTCTGTGTGCTTAAACCAATATTTGTAATAACTGTGAAGTAAGAATATAATCATTTTGTAAGCCGGAAATTAATGATTTGTGGCTGCTATACAGCTTTATAGTCTAATTCTGGAGTCTGTGCTATTTGAATTGACTGAGTTAGTCATTTCATGTTTTACATTTCTGTGTCGACAGTGTCACCCAGTGACCACCTTTTAAGGTGAATTCATATTAGACGATGCTTGGGTGTAACTTGTGTGATGTCTCTTAACCCTTACATGAAGAATGATTTGATAGTTGTAGTAAAGGACTGATATAAATGGTCTAGCAGAAACAGAGCTGAACACTGCTTGTGATCCCACCGGGTGCACCGTGGCGTGTCCCCCAAGCAGCTCTCACTTCTCCCCAGTGGATGAGACCTGTTCATGTACTGCATGTAAGTTAAATAAGAAGGACAATTTAACAGGAAAGCTAATATGGGTTGTTGTTGAGGGGTTTTATGTTGTCTTGTGTTGAGTATCAGGATGCTCTCAGGCTCAGTGTGACCATCTGATCTACTGATGATACATCACTGTTTTATGCAAAGATCTGATTGATTTGACAAGTTCTCATTCTACAAAGACCAATATGATATTCTAAATGCAAAACCAGGAGACATCATCATGAAACTCTCTCATTAAGTTTTCTAATTTTTTTTTCTTAATCAAGAATGCTGGATAATTGATTACAGAGCAGATAATAATTCAGCAGTTGGCAGTCAAAGCCAATTTCATTTCAGGTGGACTTAAAATGAGCTCTATAAATACATTTGCTTAACTATTTAGCAGGCACAAGCAGATACAGAGCAACATTAGCATTCTTTTTTGTCATGTTTGTTTCCACCTGATTAAAAACCAGTATTCACCATTGTTGGACCTCAGTTTTAGTCTCTGGAAAAAACCCTAAAACATAAAACATCAGGCTCTTTCGCTACCTCATGCTCCATTGTGTTCACAAGCTTAAGGCAAAGTTGAACAATGAACTCAAATCTCTCTAGAGCTGGGTGTGTGTGATATCTCATCCTCACAAAATACACCTTTAGCATTTGGCAAAGTCATCTAATCCAATGTTAATAGTAAAGTATATCAGTGCAGCTTTAACTAAAGAGCAAGTTCTCAAGGATGACAGTGGTGTATGGTGGCAGAAGAAATGACTGGCAACTTGAATTCACATTTAACCAGTTTATGGACAATTTTGCAATCTCTCAATCAAATGATACAATGACTATATACCACAATAGTGACTACTGTATGCTGAACCTCCAGTAAGGTCAGAAAACATATCAAACAAGTCAACAATGCAGCCGTCAATGGGATCATACATTGTAAAATCAACAGTTAAAAGATTAAAAAAAAGAACAAAAGATACATTGTAATTTGACAAGTGAATACTGCAAACTTTAAAATGCCCAGAGAATGATGCATTAAAGAGGATTATAGATCATGTGGAATACGTATAACTGAAATCCTTAAATCATAAAAAAAAAGAAGAAAAATAATACTCTACACATGTTTGTTCATGGTGCCATGTGCAAAAATACACCTTACTGTAGGTCAATTCTAGTACCAAATCTATTTTAATAGGGATTTGAAACAAATTAATTCAAGCTTATTGACATCAATATTTCTCATGTTTATGTATTTGGTGAAAAGGGTGATGGTTACCCTTCATTTTTAGTTTTGCAGGCATCTGACTCTCATCTGTCAGTAGTTTTTTTCCAACCCCCCCAAAAAAGTGAAATCACATCCTGTGACATAGTCTGCAGCTGACTGGTTCACCATCGTCACAAGCACATTACTTAACATGTGAGTACATCAAAAGCATTCCCACATACATCAATCTCATCCCTGTTGTATTGTTGTCAACACGCCTCTTACGCGTATGTATGCACAGGAGTGAACTAAACAATAGCAGAACATCACATTATCAATCACTTGTGCTGTAAATATATTCTCCTCACTGGAAATTTCTCTATCTGAGGCAGACAAAAACAAAACAAAAAAAAATCCCTTGAAAATGCACCAAACCACAGAACACGCCAACCACTCCTGCAGTGTTATGAACAGGGTCTCCCATTTATCTCAAGGGATCTGGAGGGGGAGGGGGGGGGGCAAACCAGGTTAAAAGTGTGCATTCATAACACCTGAAAAAAGCTTCATAGCAGTTTCACAGAGCATTTGTCCCGAGTTGATTTGACTATCCTGTAATTCATGAAATATTCTTGCTTGTGTCATCTGTGGCTCACGTGTGGACTAAAGCTGCGTGCCTGCTTCTTAGTAGAAAATGTCAAAACGGGTGATTGAACACATTTTCTGGTTGGCTGGTAGAGCACATTTGAGTATAAACCTTGATCCTAATATCAGTTTAATAAATGGGTATTTGAAGAAGCTAATTGAAATAACATGCTGCTGTTTTGCACGTCTAAACCCATTACAGCACTACAGTAACCTGCCAGAGAATTAAAGTAAAGTAAGTAATTCATTAGAATGAACATATTTCCTGTGTTTATTGTTGTTAGAGTTCTGCTATTGAAGCGTGGTAGTGGTAGGGCAGTGCTTTTCATTTGCATTCCCACACAAAAGATTAATTAACTTTAACAACAATAACATTTAGGTTAACAGAAAAAAAAAACACAAAGGAAAAACTAATCAACAAATATGAATGGAATCAAATGAGTGCCTGCTAAATTTCTGGAATGATTTTAGTTTATTATGATTAAGATAAAATCTGCAAAACACCAGTGTGGTCCTTTTTAAATAGCTTTATCTATGTGCAAGTTTTTACTCACTGGTAGTGAACACTTAGAAGTGGCTTCAGGCATTTTAATATATGTTTTAAATAAGATTACCATTTATTATTAAGTACTACAGCATCAATTTTATAATTGCAGATGTATAGAAAACAAACAAACGTGATTTCTGATGAGCTGCAACCTGTTTATATATTGTATAAAGGTCCACTGCTTGAGGATCATGGTGGCTGCCTGAAAAACACACATACAATATGTTTAAATTTGGGGATTTTTTGGATAATTTACCATCAGAATCAGAAAGTTACATTAGTTGCAACTCTCTCTCTTGCAACAAGACGAGCCCAAAATACCATCAGATGTCACTAATAAATGTTGTTTTACAAATTACATTCCCCCCAATTAACAGCAGCGCGCAATAAGAAGTCACTTCATTGCCATGTTGCTCATAAAACCACACACTAATTAACACTTAATGAAAATAAATTCCAGATTCTCAGTATTCAGTATGAATATGCCACGAAGCTGCTATGATGCTGTAATTAGGTGTTTCAAATATGCCATTTGATAAGTGTATGCATTTTGAAAAACAACAGTGCAGGAATTGTCTGTACACATGTGTACATGTTCTACACACACTACAATGGAAATAAAAATTTGGATGCACTATGCTGTAGGACTTTGCCTGAGAAATCATGGTGTACTATTTATTATTCTGAACTGATTCTCATGAAGGATCTGTTATTCTGTTTTGCATACAACTGTAAAAATACAGTAAAATTCAACAATCACATTGCATTTTTTCCTTTTTTTTTGTCGTTTACTTAAAAAAGCGTAAATGGTATTGTACAGATATTGAACAGGACGTGACACAATAATAATAATAATAATAATCTGAATGTACACTTCAATATTGGGCAATAAACAGTCAACTATCAACAGTTACATTTATTTTTTTCTTTTTCCCTTTTCACATACAAAAAGGTTTGGGGAGACACAAACTCAATAGTTCTACCATCATCAAATTAGTGCATGATTCAAATTTTTCCCTTTCTCAGATTGACGCCTCTCACTCTTGGCGAGCCAACAGAGAACAGACTCCAATGCAAAGCCAGAAAGAAAAAGAAAGAAAACGAAGGGTGAACCACTGGCGCTCTTGGATTTCCATTCTTCTTATAGGACTAATAGTCTGCTCTTGCTGTTCAATGCTGAGAGAAGCTCGAAGGTTGTCGCATTTCGCATCAGAACTTCAGCAGGTAGCAGAGTAAGGTGACCGTCAGCAGGAGGCATACAGAGCAACGGGGCAATACAGCCGCCCCATTGACACTGTGCATCGCACCGGGACCTGTGGGAGAACCACGCAAAACACACTCCATCAGCGGGGTTCGCAAGGTTTATAGTTGGAATCAATAGTGGGACCATGGCTTTGCTTCAAACTGAACAGTGATTAGCTGGAATTCAAACGCTCATGTGGCTCATTTCCTGAGCCAAACAGGAGCTTTACACTGTTGCAATTACCATGGAAACTGGTGAATGTTCGAAATGAAAAGGTAAACCAGTGAATATCATACAGAAGGTGACCTCCATGTCAGTATTGATTTTTGAATATGTGCAGCTGCTAGCATGCAATGAACTAACCGCTAAAAATAGTGCATTTGGAAATAAATTACAATAATTTAAACATAATTATTACTTTACTTCTCATTAGTATGAACGAAACGCTTTCAGCTCTTACCATAAAGGATTATGCTGGCATTAGTGATTCCCATGGTGTTCATGGCAACACACGTGTAGTTCCCATAGTCTTCTTCCGAGACGTTGAAAAAGACGAGCATGGACTGTTTGCCTTGATTCTCTATCTTAAGCCCATTTATTCCATTGAAGAGCCTGTAAAAAGAGGGGGGCAAATTTCAAGGCTTTTATTCTGGTGAACAAGTGAGGAAAAGCAACTGTGCTTTTTTTCAATCCTCTGAGAGGCCATGTGTCTGTTTGTCCTTTTTATCAAATCTACCACTCAGTTTTGAAGTTTATATCTGCATGAAGTAAGGAATACATTATACACCTGCAGGCTATGAAAGTTGTTTTTTTCATACTAGAGCCAAAACACTGAATACAGATTTGACTCATTCAAGCAAATGTATTTGTGCACAGCATCCTTCCGTGCAAGGTAACCAGACATCTGTTTCACTCATTCCATTTCCTACTCCTCTGCCACTGTTTCATTGTCTTATTTCAAATCTGTGGATGTTATTCATTTATTTTTATCAGCATCCTCCATCGTTTTTGTTCTTGAGGACTGATTTTTGTCTTTTGGGGACTGACGAGCAATGCCGCCATCACCCTCAGGGACCATTTAACAGTGCGACATAGCCTGTGTTTATATCAGCTTACCAGCTCTGGGGCTGCTTATAAACATCTTTCCATTTTGCAGCCTTCAGTTGGAAAGTGCTGCATTATACCATTATATCCTTTAAACCTCCAACACCCACTGACATAAACCAATTACAGTGTAAAAAATAATAATAGTTGCCTTTGGTGACCGGGCCTGCTTTGCAAATGATCTGTAAGACTTTTTTTTTCACCATAATGCTATTAAAACGGGATACTTTGCCCATAGAGGGAAGAAAAAAGGCAGGGGTTTGAAGAATTATCTCATTACATCAAAAGCACAGTCTTACTTTAAACAAGGATATGTGTAAAAAGCCATCACTTATTAACACAGATGATCCAGTCCGCCTTATTTCAGATAAAGTAAGTCCACACCCTGCAGCAGAATTGGTGTCTCTAATACTGACTTCAAACTAACTCGGGCCTGTAGAAATCACAGAGCACTGAGGAGAAAACTTGCCTGCGGTCTTCTTTGTACCACTCAAAATCCGCCCTCGGGACAGCAGAAGCTTCACACTGCAGGACTCCTTTTTGTCCGATTGCAGTACCCGTACTCCTCGCCTTAGAAATGAAAGGAGGATCTATAAAACACATGACAAAATGAAACGTTTAGCATCATATTCCTACAGTATATGTGAAGTGACACAATGATGAGGTTAAGCTTCACACAGTCAGGGTTAATTTGAGGGTATATCCAAGAAATGGCTATTGGCTTTTTTTTATGTCCCCCATAAGTCTTGGTCTTGGTCTCCCACATGGTTCGGCCATGAATGTGACAGTTTTGGCTCTTACAGTTGATGGTGACTTGCACTGTCCTGACATCAGGGGTTGAGATATCGTTAGAAGCAATGCACTCATACGCTCCTGACTGCTCTTTGGTGACGGCTGTCAGCTCGAGATGCTCCCCCTCCGTCACAAATTTATGGGTGCCTGAGGAAAAAGAAAAAGAGAGGACGAAACACATTAGTAAATATGTCTGACCTGTACTGACCCAGCTAGAACTCATCATGTACCTAATGAGGCTGAATAGCAGCAGCCTGTAATTGACACGTTAACATAAAGTATGTTCACCAGACCAGCCATCACTCTGAAGGGTTTTGTTTAACCTGCTTATTATGTGAGACTCAGGTCAGTTGGTAGTTTTTCCTTTTCTGTGTGAAACATTTGGATTCTTCAATATGAAGCTCCATGTTCTTTCCTTATATCCTGCAAAGAACATGAATCACAACATGTTTTCTCTGAATACAAATGCTATACCACCTACAAATGTACCACATGTCCTCACCCACAATCTCTCCCAATTCTTAACATAACACACCCACACACAGACACACGCTCACACCTACCAGGTGGCTATAATACCACCTGTGATTCTGTATTTTTAACATCATATAGCCCGAGACAAGACAATGGTAGGAACATAACTGTGTTGCTCCTAATGTTACGCAGGGATCAGAGACCAGGAACAATGTGAGCCAGGGATTACATGGATCATAATGGCACACAGAAAGTGTTAGGATAATTTAGACAAGCTGCTATCCTGTTACACCTACCACAAAAAACATGACAATGGCCACTCCTGATATTTTACAATAGGAGGGTTGTTTTGACATGTAAAGCTTTTTGCAATCATACAGAAGAGATAAATATATCAGTCAGTCAGAAAGTTCACTAGCTACGTTGGTCCAGACTGAAGCCGATAATGGTTGGGACAAATCTCAACAACTATACGATGGATTGGCGTAGGGCTGGGCAATTAACCGAAAATATACCAAAACTGATATTTAGACCCTCTAACCGACGTAATCTTACTCATTTTGGTTATTACTTTCCCTGTGCTGTCCCCTTGGGAAAAAAAAAAAAAAAGTCCCTGTGTGTCCTTAAATTACTTTAAAATCACATAATTAAGATGTGCACTTCTTCAGTGGGAAAAAATAGCTTTAATAGTTGAGCATTAAAAAAAAGATTTAATAACAATAAAAATAATTTTTCATTAATCATAATCGAGGTAAAAGCTTCAATTAATCGTGATATTGATATTAAGTAATATCGCCCAGCCCTAGATTAGCGTGACATTTTGTACAGACATTTGCACCCTACTTAGAATGAACTTTATACATGTTGGTGATCATCTGACTTTTCATCTTGCTAAATCATCAGGTCAATTTGTTCAATACTTCAGTTTATAACTGAATACCTGCAGAAACTCATGACATTCTTATCAACCTCAGCTGTATCATGTATTTCATTCTAATTAGCAAACATTAGTGTAAGGATTGGCTGGGTGGTGGAGGACGGTCAAGTAGAGATAGGAGTAATCTTCATTTGATGTATGTTTATTTTTAGAAGACACCACATGAATCAAAGCAGTTCAAGCTGCACAATAGTGACAAAAAATATTTACATTTTCGCCTCCCTGTATTTTTCACACTGGGGTTGAAACGTCTCATATTACATATTCATTATGACAAACATACTAAATAGACAGAGTGTATTATCTTACACTGTTGTTAGACGCAAACCTCAGTGCGCTGCGTTAGTAGATCAGCTTGCACATTTTTTGCGGGTGATGTCAAGTTTGCACATGTTTCTACACACGCAGACCTTTAGTAAATCAGGCCCAGACTGTTTGTCATAATATGTTACCTAGCTAAAATCAACTAGAAGACATAGAAATGTCCTATATGACCCACATAATGGCAATTTCCTATCACTGGTGGAATTGACCCAGTCATGAACAAACATTTGAGGAGGATTCTAAACAAAGAAACAAAGGTGAACCATCTCAGGAGTCAAAGTCAAAATGAAATTATTTCTTAGTGATATCACGGGGAAACAATGATAGAGAGGATAGTCAGAAAGGGGAAAAAAGCAAAGCAAAGTACTTTTCAATCATAATGGTCTGTACTCCCGACTTTAGCCACACTAAGAGTGGTTAAATGCGAGCATCTATCTATGAACATTTTGTATGATTTGTTGACACTACTGGAACAGGTCTGACACACTTAGCTCAGTTTGAACATGAGGACTGTGTACAATCCAACAATATGGTAGCAACATGATGGATAGACAAGTGGTACAAGCAACAATATTGCAACTAAATGAGTAGTTGCTGTGTGTCCTGTGCAGCAGTCACACTCTGGTTGCAGCAGAGCCAAAACTCCTTCTCCTTTGGTGTTGTCCAGAGATTGTACAATCTTTTTAGCTCCTCTGTGCAATGCTGGGCAGCTTTACAGTAACATGTTAAACACTTTAGAGTACAATCTTTGTCAGTGACCAGATGGAAGGCAAGGATTGACAGTGTGAAAGTGGAGTGCATAACTACCTGCCAGAGGTCATACAAGCTTTCCAAACTCTCTCAATGCAGAGGAAAGACTTGGACACAATGTCCACAGAAACCAACATAAATGGTGAACTCACATGACATAGAGTTTTGTACTAAGCAATGTAATCTGGTGTATCTATTGTATAAGATCAACCACGTAAGCAACATTCTGTACTGAACTCCGGTGTTTCTCTTGAAATGCTTACAAGAGAAACAAGCACAGTGACAGTATATCTGGACAATTTCAGACAAAATGGACTTTCTGCCTCTCAAGCTGATGCTAGAGAGATAGCAGAAATCCTTGAGATTGACATGACATTTCCTAAAAAAAGACAGCGGAAAACAACCCGGCAGTTCACGTATGAGGGCAGACAAGAAATCCACTCCAGATGAGCAAAAAATAGAGAGGGTTATTTTTTTGCGTCTCAAGTGGACACAGCCCTCAACAGTTTGAAGGGATGTCTTTCATGGTTTTGTTCTCAAAAGAAAATATGTCAAAGACTTTTCAGAGTGGTACATTTGCAGACAGCTATAAGAAACTGCAAACACGACGCGACTGCACAATAGGTTCTGGGGATTTGGTTTTAGAGGTCAGGGCTGCTGTTGATGCTTTTACTGATCATGTATCTTCCTCCCCAAGAGATATCCTTAATTACATTTACAAGGAACAGCTTCTGGGTCTCCATGGAAACCTCAGCATTGCCCTTCATCTCCAATTAACTCTTCCAGTCACTGTTGTCCCTGCGTGGGGAAGCTTCTCAGCTTGAAATCAAAACCTATCTCAGGTCAACCATGTCCTAGGTGAGACTTTCAGGACTGGCTCCTATTTCAAAAGAGTGTAATGTGTGAAGGTCCTTGGATCTGGTGAGGATAGAGGCATTTGCACTAGCCAAGGCCTATAAGCAGCATTTGAAGAATAAATGCTTAAAGGGTGTTGCTTATCACTGACCTTATAATATGGGTCTGGTTCCCTAAGAAAACGATTCAGTTTTAAGATGCATATTGTTAACTTTTTATAATGCTTTTTATTTGAACGTACTTACAATGTTTTATTGTTCTATATATTTAAATTGTGCCAACTTACTACATTCTGTTAATGTGAAAATTGGCTCTTTTTCAGTAGAGTGCAATTTTCAAAGGTCTTTTGATGTGATGGCGTAGTGGCTGCATTTGCACTAGCCAAGAACCATAGGCCTATTGAAGTTATTTAGTTAGGTTTTCATTGTTCTGTTTTTTATTGGTATTTATGTTCATATTTAGAAAATTACATGTTGTTTATTTTTTATATTTATATTTTGAAAATTCTACAGAACATTTATTTTAAAAAAGAAAAAAAAAAAAAAATCATATTTTTCATTGGTATCAGTTTATTTATAACATAATGTTTAAATGCTGGTTGAAGGAGCCCCTTGGGAATATCTATTTAGGGCCTCAACAGACTTTAGAATCACCACTGTATGTACTCCAACACACTTGGCTTCCCAATACCATAAAGCCCTGTGGAGTCTTCCACTTACTGTTTGGCAGTTTGGATATGAAGTGGAACACATGAAGCACAACAAACATTTACATCCTTGAACACACTTGAATGTAGCATAGAGAACTGACTACAGTGCTAAAAAAAAGGGTGGTGTAATGTTTCAGTTTCAGTTTCAAGTTCATTGTCATATACTTGTAAAAATGGAACATCGATACCCATAAAGAAATTCTTTGACTCAGAGCCAAAATGGTATTAAGTAGTGATTAAAATATAACAGTATTTACATAGTAAATACAAGGTGTTGATTGCAGAAAATTTACCTAAAGGCTTTGCCTAAGACAATAAAATACAATAATGAGGATAATGTTCTTAAATATCTTAAATAGTCTTGGGAAAAAAGATTAAAGTGAGAAATGTAAAACAATGTAACAGGAGTTATTCAGATATTAAATAGTAAACAATATGTAAACTACAGTAATTCTGTCACAATCACACACTCTTTTGGTTGTGTGAAGTAAGGGTCATTGGTATCTGTGTGCCATGTGTTACCACAGTGTGTGTATGTGTGGTGTGTACAGGCTAAAAGTGTCAAGTTGCCTGATAGCTTGTGGGTACAGACTGTCCCTTAACCTGCTGGTTCCAGGTTTGGAAGCTCCTGTACCTCCTACCAGGCAGCAGGAGTGTGAAAAGTCTGTGGCTGGGATGGCTGGGGTCAGAGAGGATGAGGACACTGTGCCTTCCTCCTGCGGCGCTGGTTGTAGAGGGCCCGGATGGCTCATCTAACCACCATCTGCAGCGCTTTGTAGTCAAGGACAGTGCATCTGCCATACCAGACCGTGATGCTGCCAGTCAGGATCCTCGCAATACTCCATCTGTAGAAGTTGCTAAGTATCCTGGAGTTCATACCAAACCTATTTAACCATTGTAGGAAGAAGAGCTGCTGTCTTCCTGCTGCTTTCTGAACAGCTTAGATCCTTGTTGATGTTAATTCCCAGGAATCTGAAGCGGCTGACCCTCTCCATTGCTGTTCCCTTGAGGTGGATGGGGGCATGCCTCCCCCCAAGCCTCCTGAACTTCATGACCAGTCTATGGTATTAAAGGCTGAACTAAAGTCAATGAACAGCATCCAGGTGGGAGAGGTCAGTGTGCAGTGCGAATGCTATCGCTTCATCTGTGGACCTGTTTGGCCTATGGGCGAACTGCAGTGGGTGTAGTATGGTGGGCTGGGGGGATGTAATGTGATTATTTGCTCAAAGCACTTCACGGCAATGGAGGTGTGTGTGCTACTGGGAAATTATATATCTAAGCAACACACATTGGGTTTCTTTGGGACAAGGATGATGGTGGTGTTCTTGAAACATGTAGGAGCTACAGACTGGAGCAGGGAACGGAAAGGTTAAAGATATCTGTCAAGACATCTGCCAGTTCGTAGGCACATGCTTTGAGAGCATGGCCTGGGATATTGTCTGGACCACAAGCTTTGGAAATGTATAAATCATTTTCAAAGGATGTAAATTTGTACACTTCTGGCTGCCCTGGTATAACCTCCCTTAGACATTTGGCACTCCCCTCCTTTGAAAATGTAGTGTATGTTTGGTGAGAGTTTAACCTACTCTCTGAAGTGCACAGGCCAGCTCTGTGACACTCAGAACTCCCGAAACCAAGATACAATCAAGTACATTTAGTACTTAAAATGTAGTGAAGTAAAAGACTCCCCCATCTTCCTGTGCTGATATTGTATGGTGCTTTTGTACCAGGAGTGTTGAAAGGTATCCAGCGTCTCTTAAAATCATTTCAACACAATTCTAAAAGAGCAAAGTAGAAACTGGTGGATCAAATAACATTCAGGCATGTGTACACTATTTGTTAATGAAGAAAACAACTGATATATGTTGTTAATATGTGAACTGCTAGATACCTCTCCTTTTTATGTGTGCAAACATTACAAGCTTGTGATTATCCTTGTCAAATCTTAATTATAAAAAGAAGGAAAAAAATCAAACCAACAAACCACAGAAGCAGTTCGTCCCTGAATTTGGGAATTACCATGTTTCCAAATGTCTCCAGAAGGCAAACAGCTCAGGGCATGCACTCATTACACAAAGAAAATAAACTAATTGCATTGAAACAAGCCCTCTTGAGTAACACCACAAATTACCCCTGACACCAGCAATCTTAAAAGCATGTTCTGGTGACAGAGAGACCTTAAACTATTGCTGCATGGGTGGGGGGGGGGAATGGATAGGAGCACTAATCCCAATCAGTAGAAATGTCAATCCAGCAATATCTCTACATTAGCATAATATCATTATGTTTTCCAAATCCTCCACTGCAGACTGTTGCAGCTGGCTGGGGATTCACTGAAAAGGTTGTGGGCTAGGGATAATCAGCTTGTTGCATATAACCAGGGGAACCACTAGCACAGGTAATTGAACATTTTCATCATGGATAACTATATTAGACAGACTGTGGGTGACAAAAAGCTTTTGAGTTACTAGCTGGTACTGTGTAACTGCTTTAATGATGGCCAGGGGTGAAAAGAAGTTTACTGTCAAATTATAATCAGATTATCTCATTGGCTTTATAGTGCACTCGATTATTACTTTCTGGATTGTGGAGGAATTACATTATGCCTCAAAACCGCACAATTAAAAGAAGAAAACAGAAAAAGCTAATTCTGCTTGTTGTGTAAAATAGAAGCTAATGGTATAATAAACTTCAACTTCTCAAGAATTTTAGGGACGTTTTTTTTTTCTTCGAGAGCTGAAGCGACCTTGGCAAGTTTTATTTCATTCTTAAATATAATGATATCGAATTACAGAAACCCTAACATGCTTCCAAAATAAATGTGATACTACAGCTTAAGTTGTAAGTAGTATTTTCTAATGAAGATATTACTTTTTCTTTGTCAAAGCAGCTAGGAAAAAGTATAGATGGGGAAAAAAATAATAATTATGTTACTTTTTCTCTGTTCCATGATCCAAATGCCTGTTTTTCTCTATCTCCATCTAAACAATCGTCTATTGAGTCCTATTTCAAACTGTAAAATCACAGTGCTGGCAGCCTGAAATCTTAATACTTTTGTCACAATAAATGAAGGCAACTACTGGTGTGTGGGTTTTTATCAGCTTTCTGCTAATTCCCACTCAACCCACTACTGAGACTCCTGTGTGTGTGTGTGTGTGTCTGTCTGTCTGTGTGTGTGTTTATATGTCTGTCTGTCTGTGTGTGTGTGTGTGTGTGTGTGTGTACGTCTGTGCTCATTACACCATTGTTAACAGTAACATGTCAGCATTCAAAGAACAATTTGAAGACAGAGCAGAGGTGAATAGAGTACAATCAATGCAATATTGATTCCTTTTGAGAAATTTGATCGTTACACAGCCAGTACAGAATACACAACAGATTTAACAAAATGTAGATATTTACACAAAGTGTAAGATAATAACCCGACATGTTTACAATTTACGTATCATAATGTCAATCTAAAGTACCCAGATGAATGATTATAAAGAAGTCATAATCATCATATTTTAGTCTGGATGACTGAAAAACAATCACCATCATCATCAACACCCACCATCAGTGGTCCGAGGCGATGGTCATAATTCCAGCACAACATCAGTGTCAGTATAGCGCCACTGGATGACTAATAAGAGAGCCATTAAAGAACCGGGTGGCAGCCGGCACAAATGACCGTCTAAAAGCACTCAGCGGAGCACCTCAGCTATATTAGCCATTAGCTTAAGGAGCTCTGCTGCCTAGTCGGCACACTTTGCAGCTTTCATAGAAAGATTACTGCAGTCCAATTACAAGCAGTACAATATAAAAGACCAAATATTGTAGGAAACCACTTGGTACCATGACAGAAAACAAGCAAGAGGTTGTGTTTAGAACATGTTGTGAACCATTAAAACCATAAAGGGAAATTTGTTAAAAAGTGAAAGGAGTTGACCGCACTCTAACAGAGGCTTACATGTACCAATTTTAATTTCACAGAAGAAGAAAATGAAGAGTGGCAGTGGATGTGATGCCTTTGATAGAGGGGGAAAAGAAAAGCAGGCCTCATTGTTCCTTGTTTCCCTTCTATGTTAGTGCAATGGTGCAGTGACTAGTGAGATACTGGAATTGTACCTGAGCAACATTTTACTGTGCCAACTCTGTTTCCCAGAGATTACATATATGCATTATACTATAGTAGTTTATACAGTAATTTACCTTTCCTATCATACTGTGAGAAATGTTATAACTAGATTATATTAACAGGGAAAGAGTGATAGAAGTGTGATAGTGTTTGTTTCTCCCAGGAGTCATAGACAGGTGTTTGGGATGGACTGTGTCCATTCAACGCGGCTTGGGATTGACATTTTAAATCCTGTGTAGATTTAAGTGTAAATACACTTTGGTTAAGGTTACCCTTAGCAAAAACTAGTATACTTGGAGTTCATTTTATTAAGTATGCTTGAGTGTAAGTATAAGTATAGCAAGTATACTACGGACCATGTACCTGTAGTGTACTAGAAAGTATACTAATTTAATACCTCTTCGGACTTAATTGGAGCATTTTTAAGTTTACAAAAGTATACTTTCAAGTATACAACAAGTACACTTATCTATACACTACTAGTGTACTAGGTATATACTTCTAGTCCACATTTTAGTTTATTGAAGTATACTTAAAGTACACTCTTCTATATACTGCCATTGTACTAGTTATATACTATATGATGTTGAACATATAAGTTTATAACAGGAGTAATACCTTAAAGCTAATGTGTGTAGTGAAAAACATTTTTATTCTGCTAAATGAAATGTAAGCACGAGTCAATGACTTGACCTTATTCTGTACTTGGATCAAGATATACTAAGTATTAGTACTTTGTGGCAGAAAGAAGTAAAAAAGTATACTAAAGTACAAGTAGAAGCTTTAGTATTAAAGTATAAGTGTAAGTCTTAGTATTAATGTTCTTAGTCTTAAACTTTTCTTCATACTTTTCAGTATAAGCCAATTATACTTCACTTCTTAAGTATATAAAATATAGTATATAAAAAGTAAACTTCAAGTATACTGCCTCAGTTTTAGTATAAAATAAGTATACTCGTAGTACACTTGAATAAACTACTTTTTGCTAAGGGTAGAGAGAGATTGTGGCACAGGTCACTGAATGCATCATGTTCAGTTTTCTGCCAACTTTTCTAACATAAACCAAAATATACCTAAATATAAACCTAAAAAATGTTAGTAATCCTGCGGTCACTGTCATTGGACAGTGGGCTGACATTGTCAATCATTTGCTTTAATACATTCGGTATCAACATTTTGTGACTTGATGACTGTACAAACATACTTCAACAAAGAAGAAAAAGGGATATTATTATGTTCAGGTTAGTGGTTAATGTTGTGTCAAAGCAGCGATATTTTGTTTAAAATCTACTGAACTAGCATATATATGGTGATCTGGTTTTCCAACACATGTTTCTTTGTTTAATTGGAGGTTGCAAATTGTTCTAAATTGCCCATCAGTGAGATGTCTATCTGTATGTGTCAGCCCTGTGATAGCCTGGCAACCGGTCCACGGCGTACCCACCTACTGAAGGATAAGTGGATATATGGATAATGGATAGACGGATAAATGTGTTCGTTTTTATTTTTTTTTCTCTGTTATCTGACACAGCTGAAGGCCGGCTTTACTTTGAAAATGGCTCAGTGTACCTCAGGAAATAAGTGAAATCACAGTAATCTTTTAAACATTTATTTTAACTGCACCTGAGGAAATGATGAATGAAAGGAAAATCTTTAGGTTTAACTTTACTGTAAAATGAATCCCTGGAACATGCAACCATAAACAGACATGGCACAAAGTAAGCACAATCCGCCGAGAGAGTGAGAAGTGTCCAGCAGTTCTGAATGCAGCAGGTTGTTTAGAGCAGGTGGACGTGGGGTTGGTGTTAATATGATGGCTGACCGCTCTCTAATACTGAGGTAAAAGCAGCTTTCCTTTGTCTTGCCAAAAGAAAAGAGAGTGCAGCCTGTCCTGATTTTCAGTTTCACAGTGAATGTCAAGTTCAAATTGAGGTTTAATGAGCACAAACCACAGTATCTCCTGTCTTTATGCTGTTACCAAAACCAGGTATTGTGTTCATTGATAATTATTGCTCTATTTTCTTTTGTGTTGTAGCTGTTTACACAGAGCGGCATTTTACACACATAACTGTGACACAAAAGTGTATTTTTACACTCTACACATATAATAGAGTGGTGTTGTTTTGGATTCTGAGCATGCAGGTTTCACCACACAGCCTGTCTGTATTGTTTTTAACCATGCATCATGGCTCTATAGATGGCAATGTTGGTCTGTCATTTATTTGGTCAACTCAGTCAGTCAGTCAGTCAGTCAGTCAGTCTACCACTGTGGTTAGGTTAAATATCTCAACAGTTCTGGGATTGATTGGATTCATATTAGAATAGTATACAGACATCCATGATCCACAGTTTATCAATTCTTTTTAATGAAATGCATTGACAATTATTGGATGGATTGTTCTTAAATTTCTTATAGAAGGTCTCTAGAGTACATTCTGCTGATTTTGGTGCATCCCTGACTTTTCATCTAGTGAGATTGTCATTGATGTGCATGCTGACAGGCTAAACTACATGTTAAGCATAGTAACTCCTGTGTTTTAATTGTCATGGACAGTTCACACGGGTCTCTGTGCCTCATTGTGTGAAACTGACTGCTGTAAATTGAAGGGAATACATAACTTCTATTAATATGTCTCTACCTACTATGTGTGCTATCCTTCTGTGGAGGTGGGTGTGGTTTGGTGAGTCAGCTGTAGGGGAGAGAGACTGGGCAAAGCTGGCTCAGCAGGAGCAGTGCCAGGTGAGTTGATTAGCTCAGCTGGGGTGAGTTGACTAATCAACCTCTCTTTGTCTCTGCAGTAGTGGCTGGACTGTGTGGGGGAGGTGCAGGGCAGCTTAAAGGAGAGGGCAAGTTTTTGTGTTTTTAAGTTTGTGTCGTTGGTAGACAGGACTGGGCACCAGGCAGCTCCCTGACGGTTGACATTTCAAATAAAAGGTCTAAATGACATTAATCTGTTCATGTTCTCTGCTGGGGTAAACCCACTGTGGCAGCAACTGTGCTCCATCTTCCTTAAATGCATATGCAATAAGTAGGGAGACACATCTTCCAAACACACACTGCAGCTGAGCTTGATAGATAAATACATTGCGTGTGTCTGGGGCGGAGTGCATCACATCTCAGAATCAGGTGAAAATAGCCTGAGTAAATGCGATCCTGTATATTCTGCATATAGCATATAGCAGTGCAGTTCTGCAGGAAAATTTTGCTGGCACAAGCAGGAAAAAAAATTGCCTCGCAGAGAGATGCTGGCTGTGGTTTTTGCAATGGTGTCAGATATCATTTTATCTGTCTGTATACTTAATGATCAAACCCCACAGGAGCACGTTTACATGTGAATGTTGATTCCTCTCCATTAGGAAGCTACTGGGCAAAGACAGAAAAAAAGAACCTGTAATTACCGTTAACTTCTGTTTGATATTGCACTGGCCTCTATTTTCATGCTTGTTTGAGTGTGTTGTTTTAGTGGGATGCACAGTAAAGTGTGACTGCAATTGGCAATCTTCATACAAAGAGGTACATTAATTACTGGGCTTAAAAACAAACAAAAAAACCCCAAGACTCTTCTAACAGCAAGCAGTTCTTTTGTTGAATGAGATATATTAATAATTAACCACTTCAAAATAAAGACATAAAGCACAAATACCTTCCACAGTTTAAACATAATTTGTACTGTACCCAACACCAGATGTACAGTAAAAATGTGAGTAAGCTCTTCTATACTCTATTCTATATCATTGCCATTAAAGCTTTTATCCAGTGAGCTGTTCTTCGTCGAGAGGGAGGTAAAGCTGTGACTGGTAGGGGAAAAAACACACTGAAACATACACTCCCTCTCCCTGTAGTCCATTAATCACACCATGTAATTGTCAGTATCAATATGTAGCAGCTACTTCCTCAAACACAAGAGCAGGCAGATAAATCTAAAGTGTCATTCCTGCATACGTAATTGTCCATCTCTTTCAACGAGAGAAACAAGGCCAACCACAGAATGTATATGTGTCCTTGTCAGGGACCAGGAATGTGGGACAGGAAGTCGCTTGCCTGGGAAAGGACACTTGATGTGAAGCAGCATGGTTGTGCTGACAGCAGCCAGCAGGTAATTCAAGAGTTTCATGGTTTCTAACCATTGCAGAGCCCTGTGGCCATTCTCTAAGCTGAGTTCTGTACCCAGCAGACGGTACTTGAAACGGTCTATGGTCCATTTGATGGCTAGACATTCCAGCTGCCCCACCGAGCAGGGTGTCTCCCCCAGGACTAGTTTCCTGCTGACAGCGGCCACTGGCCTTTTCTCTTCTCCCTCACCTCGCCGTCACGTTCCACCAGTACCTCTGCCTGAGGCATCGGTCTGGGTGTTGAAGGGCACACTAAAGTTTAGTTGCATCTGCCATCGTCTTTATCTTTTTTTGATGACCTTCTTGGACCACCTTCACTCTCCTTTCACTGCTTCCCCTGGGAGTGAAAACACTGCTATGGAGGCCAGTGTGACCATATCCTCCGGCACTGTTTGGTCTCAGAGGAGGCAAACTGAGTACGGCCAATCCTCTTACAGCCTCCTGAACCAGCACCGGATGCACTTTGCACCGATTATACAATACATTTCTTTCCCGTTATAGAGTGACTGCGTTTAGCAAATTGCTCACGCTAAATATAGAGCTGTAGCATAAGAACAATCATGACAGTGTTAAGAGAAGCTTTTCAGAACTCTTCTGTACTTACAAATACAGATGTATCAGGTGCTGAAGACCTTCGGTCAGCAACAAAAGTGTTCAAAAATAGTCTTTAAAAACAACTCAAAAATAACTTACATGAAAATCTTTATCTCCAAGGAGGTAAACACCCCTTTTCTTGTCCACTGACAGAGACATATATTTGTCAGCATTGATTTGGAACAGTAGTTTGTGCTAAGGCGGTGTGTGTGATCACTCCAGGAGGTGGCGTCTTATTTAAACTGCAAGACAGCGTAAACTGTACAGATACTTTATGAAGTCTGTGCATGATATAAAAGCCATTTACGGTTGTTACTGGGTGATCAGTCCTGTTCTTTACTCCTTTCTTCTTTGGTGCGATCACATGTCTAATATAGTGTATGGACTATAGGACTGAAAACTACATCCCCGTCCCGTGTCCCCATGACTCTTACCACACTGCTGCAGTGTTGCTGTGATAGCACCAATCCCATGGGGTGTAGTACATTAATGCTGTTGCCACACTTTTCTGCTTTTTAATTGTTTTATCCATTTGTCGCAGGTGAATATATCTGCAAGCCTGCAATCTTATGCAAATCGAACTATAAATCAAACTCACAAAAACAAAAGTATTGTTTTGTCCTAACACTTACACTTCGGATGTTTTGTGTAACTTCTGGACAAAATATTGGATGAGAACTATGTTAGATGGGTGAATTTGTTCAGATCTATAAGGGCTTTACTCAGCTCAGAATGTTCATACTGGATCATTTTGCACCTTGCGATTTCAATGTTCAGTGTCAGTGCAGGAAGTAATGTGCCATATGTGGTATTGTTATATTGGTAATTGGTTTTAGTAACCTTAACAACGTTTCACTAACCATAAGAATTAACTAAAGATATTTCAGCATGATTACATTTGATATCAGCAATGAAAACAAAATATAGGTGAGGCTGCAGCATTTGGTAATAAAGCAAAGGTTTGGACAAATAACATTTTTGACCTGATGGTGGCGCTTGGAGAAGAATTCAGAAATCACCAAATTATTACAAATTATCCTAAGGGGACTATGGTCATGTATAGATCACATTTTTAAGCAATCCATCCAATGGTTAATGAGACATTTCACTCAAAACCACAAATGTCAACCTCATAATGGCAATAAAATGAAGTCAGGAAGTCACTAAATGTATTAGGATACATCATATGGGAACCATGAATGTATGTAACAAATTACAATCCAACCAATAGTCTTCATGGCATTTTACTGAAAAGCAAAAAAGAAAGAAAAGTGCTGCTGGTGCTAGAGGTGAAGTCAGGGGATCATCAGTAATTTCACTGAAAATAATCTGGTGTTTTGCAGAATCCTTCAATACTGACATATGGCTATATAATTGGTCAGCTGAAGGTAATGGAACAATATGATACAATATGCCATGTTAAACTGCTGGTTGTAACAATCCCATAATGCCCAAACATGCTTCGGAATAACAATATTAAACCATAAAAAAATGTGGATTCCATCTTAATATTCATCAGCTTTGATGTTAATATAGTACCTGAAAGTTATGACAGCAATGAATAATTGAATGAACTGATTGAAACTGTCAGTTATCACCATGCATATGCTACACATGTTGATAACTGACTATACAATAAATATATTACAAAGCAATCAACAGTTTTTATTAGTGGATAATTACTTAAAAATACATATAAGTATTTTAAAAGCAAGACTTAGAATACAGGATATGTTTTAACAGTCATGTAGTCTTTACTACTTTATTTCTGGTTGGATTTCCAATTAACATTACTTTTCTTTTTGGTTCAACAGTTTGTCGTTTCTTCATGAATTTGTTCAAACTGTGTATACTACTGTGTATATACTATAGTGATATTTTGGGTAAACTAGTTGTCTAATAATTTTTTTTTGTGTGGCTGAGTTTATTCTAATTTTAAGTAGCCCAATCATATGACAAATGATGTGCTGTCAGAGGGAAAAGTTCTGCTTTGTGCCCTGCTCTAATTTTTGTTATTGTTCTTATTACATACAAGAGCCATTTGAGAAGCAAACATGCACATTTCTTTTGCAGTGAAATGTCTCAACAGGAAGTGTAATTAAAATAATTAATGGTTACAAAAGCCAGTCGTCTTAGAAACTGGTGGCATCCAACGGCAACAAAAGCTTGCACCTTCAACACGAGGGATAGAATATAATAACAGCTGCCAAACCATCACTGCTAAATGCTCACTTATATCAAATCTGCAGTGGGGGAATAAAAGGCAGAGTGGCAGTGTTATTCAAATAGAGAAAAACTGTTGTGTGTATTAAAGGAAGCAGAAAATAAAATGATCTTTTAATGTATAACCTGTGCAAACTACACAACACATATATATATATATATATATATATATATATATATATATATATTTAAATCTAATGATAGGCATCTTCCATCCTGCTATATGTGCTTATATCATTTTTATATGTAAGTTTGTTTATGCTTTGTGATACATTAGGAGCTTGTGGAAACTTTCCTTTGCTCCTACATTGTATGCAATGATTTGTCCTTTACTAAGACGTTCATGCTGCTTTTTTAGCAAAGTCATTTTTTATGGATGGATGTATTTAATTAGGTAACAACAGTGACTGTGAGCTGTAGATGCATAGATTCAGATTCATTTGCATAAGCCATTATAAGGGGCATTGACCACTGACAACAAGAAATTGACCTGATGCTATCAGAAAATCAATTCACCCATGAGACTGTATCAGCGCTGCCTCCATAATCAAATAAAGGCAGCACATTACAGTCGGGACTTGTTTGTTTGGGTTAAGGCTGAAGTCTGTGAGGCATGGATGAAATATTACATTTAAACCCATATTTAGTGCGATACAGTTTGTCTACTGTATGTACAGCGTGTATTGTTCTTCCTGAAGGACAAAATGGAGCAGTGAACTGTTTCTATCTTCTGCTGCTCGACAGATATTTCCAATGATAAACATGCCCTTGATTGAGAATCTAAAGAATACTCTGATGCATGCAAAATGACCCGCAATGCTTCTTAATGCACAAAGAGGAAACCAGTTTTTGTTCATAAGTAATTCACAACCCTTTTTATACTTTTATAGTATAGACCAGTCTTAAACACAAACAAATGAAAAGCAGAATATACATTACTTGCATGAAATTAATCAAATGAAACAATTGCCATTTCTTTAAGGTAAAGACTGACATTACAATGTATTTGGGACAGGTGGAGAATCCTGACATATTACTGTTTTTCACAACACTACCACAACAGTTCATTGGGATCATTTTGAAAACAAAGTGATCTCATTGGTGGAACCTCTAGCTATATGAGCAGTGTATATGTGCAGAAGTTACATTTGAACTTAAGACCTTTGTTTGAGCCCTGCAGTCTGACTCCACACAGCAGCTGTAGTGTTGCGAGTTCAGCAAAAGTGGGGCATGGTGTAAAGTAGAGCAGGATTTAGGTTTTCTTTTATGTCTTAAATAAAATATCTACACACTGATAGCAACCGCTCGCAGTGAAGCAATTTGATCTGAATCACATTTGTGTGGAGCGATCATCAGAAAGGTTTTTCATGTTAAGGTCAGATCATATTCTACTGAAAATACACAAGTATCAAAATATGTGTAGCTTTAGTCCCTGTGCATATATGAATATTGTAAGCTGCTTGTAAGTATGGCATTAAATACTGCTCGTAATGGTTAGACAACATGTTGAGTACATTGCATTGGTTTTAGTATGTAGGAGAGAGAACAAGATGCATCACTTAACTTGATTTTACAAAATGTGCCCTACTTATGACTGATTCACCTTGTGTGTAGTCCTTCCAGGTTTCCAGATTAGTCCATGCTACATTCAATTATGTATAGATGTTTCAAGGCTGAAGGGAATCATCTACTGTACATGTTCGTTTGAAAGCTTCGCTAAAGCATGAGATGATTTGTGTTTGTGCAGTTTATGAAAAAAGGAAAACAAGTAAAAGCATTTGCTGTGTGTGTGCTGCAGGCATTATGTATTTACATGTACTGTTATGTCAATTTGGCTTCTGTATGCTTGTTTTGTGTAAATGAAAGGCAAACTAGGTTCATGTTTTGGTGCATTTGTGGAGTAAAATGATGGCTTCTGTTAGTAAATTCAGTTATAATGAATGCACATGTCTTTGACCATCATGTAATCAGCATTTTACCAGTACATACTGGTCAGGGTCAAACTTGAGAGCTGTAAAAACACTGTATACACATTTATTTTAACCAGACTTTTCCTAATGTGACCCACAGTCAACAAATATGGAAATAAAATGCACCTTTTTTATTTTTGTGCAGCTGATACACATTTTATGCAAAAGTACAAATTTGACCTGTGTTCCTATCATCCATCACTGATGGTGGTCAGAGGTGTGTGGAGGTGGGTGTGGTTTGGTGAGTCAGCTGTAGGGAAGAGAGGCTGGGCAGAGCTGGCTCAGCAGGAGCAGCACCAGGTGAGTTGATTAGCTCAGCTGGGGTGAGTTGACTAATCAACCTCTCTGTGTGTGTGCAGTAGTGGCTGGACTGTGTGAGGGTTACACACAGACAGTGGAGGGTTGTGTCACCGGTGGAGACGTGTCTGGATACCAGGCAGCTGCACAAGGGAGCTATACGTCCGTTTAGTTTGCGAGTTAAAAGGTTTAAACGATACCTGTCTGTCTGAGCTCTCTGCTGGGGCAAACTCTGTGCTCAAAGGCTAAATACATATTTTTTTTTAAAGGCCAATTCTGGTTCTCTTCAACCTAGGTCTTATTCTCACAATTCTAACAATAGGTAACCACAACTTTGCATTCACAGCCCTGACTTACAAAGATTTGTAGAAATGTGACTCTACCAAAACATCATATTTTGGGGGACGGCAGCACAAACCTCCCACAGCTCTCTAACTAAACGTGGATTTTCCATAAATCATTAGGAGTCAAGTCAAAACTATCCCCTCAGGGTTATCTATGATAGCCAACTGCATCGAGATTTGTGGTTTGTTTACATATGAGACTCCGGGTTGCTGTTGGTTTAGGGGATAAACATGCAAGTGAAGAGAGAAAATGAAAAGTTTCTATTCGTGTCTTTTAACCATTACATACTGTTCATGTTCTGACCCGTCACAGTACTTCTACATAATTAGATAGATTAGATATAACAAACTTCTGAACCACACATCAATCATAAAGAGCTCATCAGTCACAGATAAACATAATTAATCCTAAATGAAGCTTTCAGAGAACAGAAAGAGTTTAGTTTTTAGTTTTTAGTTTTTAGTAGTACAATCTAGAAATCTATATAATGGTCCAATGTTTCACAAGACAGCAGAACAGAACTATCATGTGAATTATGTAAATGTGAAGAAATGACATTTTTTAGACTTTTTGAAATGTTTCGATAATATGAGTCGGACAGTCTAGAAAAATGTTCTAAAAAGTTGTTTGTATATTGTGGGTCACAATGACATGAAGTCATTACATGTCATACTTAATAAAAGCTCTCAGATGTAAAAATGGGTCAGATTTGACCCTGAACAGTATGTAAAGGTTAAGGAGAATCTCCTAGAAAACTAAGTGCAATGACTAATTATCCAGTGCACTGTTATGATGATAGCCATTTACTTATTTAAAATAGAGTGCACAGATGAGGAGCTATGAATTATCCCAATGCAGTAAAACATTATAAATGTGATCCCAACGCAGGTTGCATGAATAGCTAACCCTGGAGGCTATTTTCTATTTATTTGTGTGATTTATTTATAATTGAAGGTTATTTGAACAGCTTCAGCAGGCTCAAACTGCTTGCTCCAAAACATGATTTACACAGTCCTGAATCTTTACTACCAAAAGTATCTAGAGGAAAGTTATTAGACAAAATGGTCACAATTATGAGAATAAGACCCAGGGTGACAAATGTGCCTTTACTCATTTCCCTTTAATTCCTTTAATGTTACCAACATGGTCAACAACATGGTCAACAAATACAGCTTGGAGTGCTCCTCTAAGACATCACGCTGAGGTTTGTTTTTTCTATTTGATCCTTCTCTGAGCCACAGATTGAATCTCTGGCTCACTTTTGCTCTCTAATCTTGTGCTCTGTCACATCCTGAACTCTTTATACTATTACATTACAGAGTTATCTTATTTTCATAGCGAGCAGCAGCTGGCTTCAGAATATTTATATCAGGGAGCATATGTCACATTTAGCAGGCAGCGGCAGGAACGTGCACAGCTCTTTATAAGCAATACATGAGCATGTCATTCTAAAATGATGCAATCCCCTTTGACATCCATCATAATTACTGGATTGAAATGTGTAACTGCAGGCATTAACTACACTCGGAACCAGATTGAGAACCTCCCACTGGGCAAACTAATAGTCAGCAAAGTTGTCACCTTTCCACCAGAACAATGTGTATGGTAATATATTATGCAAAGGCTGTTTTGTCAGCTTAAAAGGTGAAGAAGATATTGGCCTTCTGTTCCCACCAGCCATTTAATTCCTGTATGACTTGTGCCATATGCCCTTTAAAGCTCCACTGGTCGTTTAGCATGCACCCTAAATATTAACCATCGCGGCTTCACTCAATTACCATCTGTCTGTGTGTGGAGAGGGACTGGCTCTGTTTCACCTGACTTTGGAAACAAAAAAAGTTAGGTGCTGGATAGTTAGTTGGATAGTTATTCAAACACCTTTCAATGTCACCAAAGGGATTCATTAATATAACTGACATTTCAGTGTTTTTCTCTTTTAATGAAGATGATTCTTATGTAGATACATAATAAAGTAAAACGCATGCAGAGAGAAACACTAATAAACAATGAATTAAAATAAGGAATTTAATTACTGAATAAAAATGAGTGTAGTAATAATAATGTGGGTTTTTTTTGGACAAGTTTAAGTCATGGTATTCACTTGATTGTGTGTTAATTGCTGGTTGGATTACTTATACATGTTCTGGATTGATTGAGAGGATAGAAAACTCATTTATTTATCACGTCTATGCTAAATGGTGATTGGCTGGCTATCAAAAGGCATCATTACTAACAGGCTCTCTGCTGATTTGGAGTCGTCCTGATGATTAAACTGCAGAAAACAATGAAACCAGATGCTGAGGTGTGTGTGTGTGTGTGTGTGTGTGTGTGTGTGTGTGTGTGTGTGTGTGTGTGTGTGTGTGTGTGTGTGTGTGTGTGTGTGTGTGTGTGTGTGTGTGTGTGTGTGTGTGTGTGTGTGTGTGTGTGTGTGTGTGTGTGTGATCGGCTCAGTTTCCCTACTTTTGCCACATCACATGACACCTGTACCTCTTGTATCAGTGTTAAGATGGCTTTCTGTAGCCCTGACCCCCAACTGGTGTTTTGTTATAGTTTCAGAAGGCCCCATCGTGGCCTCACCCTGGCCCTGATTGCACTCAGTGAGTAAACTGGTGGTGAATGTCTGTGGCACTTGACCACAGGGTTCACTCTCACAAGCTCAGCTCCTCAGCCGGTGTGTTTCACTTTATTTCCCTCCTGTGTCTTCATCCGCTGTGTCCTGTTATTGCAGTGTAAGCTCAGCAAAGTAAACAGAGCACAGCTGCTCCACAATCTCTTCTTTGTTTTTTTATTCTTGTCCTTTTGCTTTGTAGTCATTTCTTGTTGCTGCTCCACCTGTCCTATATATGCATGTGCTCAGTACTTCCTTTCTTGATCAGTTGTGTGGAATCTACACAACAAAAGATCAACCCTGTCTCCTAATAATTCTGTTCCTATGCCACCAATTAGAAACAGCAACATACCTGCAAAGTTGCTAAATGTTCCTACTGAATATATCTGCATTAATTCACAATGCATGTCATCAGTTTTCCCACAATGATCACTCTTACAGCCAGTGTTAGGAAACATTACTTTTAAAAGTAACTAATTACATTACGTGTTACCCCCAACATGGCTTACAGCACCATATCTGCATGATACGGTTTGATTCATGTTTTTGTGGTTCTGTTCAGTCACTCAAAGAACTCTAACCCTAACCCTTATATACAGTTCAGGGTCAAATTTGACCTATATTTGACCCTACAAAAGTGAAATAAAATGCTATTTTTCCCAATATTTTTGTGCATCTGATACACATTTTTATATATGCAAATGTACAAGTATGTGTGTTTATTAAAAAAAGTATTCAGTATGCAGCATTCAAACATGTTGTTGTATTCATCATATTCTATAAAATGTTCTCCTGGTCCATAAAACAGTGATTGTGAATGTCTTCTTTTCCCTGTAAGATGAATCAAACATGTATTAATGACTGAATGTGAACTGCTATAGAGACTAATTATGAGTCAGAATATAAACAGTATGTAAGGGTTAAATGTTTCTGTTGTCAAAGTGCTTTCTGGGCCCATTAGAAAGACTAAAACCTCTTTCACTGGAAAACATGCTGCCATTGAACATAACCCACACTGCAACATGTAACTAGTAGACGCAAATCAAAAGAATATACAATATAAACATTACATTTATGCTGCTGAATTACTATCAAAGTGAAGTGTTTGCTGTGCTGGATTTAAGGCAACATAAACATGAGTTATATACACAGGTAGCACAGGAGTGAAACACTCACCCATGACCTCAAAGACTGGGATATCAATTTCCTTGCAGCTGTGACTCCTGCTTAGCCATGCATTCTAGTAGTGTGTGTGTGTGTGTGTGTGTGTGTATTTTCTGGTGGGAAGCCAGTGAGGGATCATGTCCTTGTGACTGCACTGGTGACTCTTTCTGCTTGGTAAGGGAACTGGCGTTGGACAGACTGAGATCTGGAGGGAATAGTGTAAACCTCTGTTCCCTCTGAGCCTCTGTCTGATTGAATAATGTTAATAAAGCTGGGCTCTATTGTGCTGCTCTCCTCCTACTACTCCTACTCATTCACCTCCAGGTTAAACCCTTTTTTTCATATTTTCCTACCAGATTGTGAGTATGATCTGTGATTTATATCATTCTGAAAACAATGATGTTTATATAGCTAAACTGCAGAGATAGCCAGGTCTTTATTTTAATACATTCTCATCATATTTAGCTAAAGAGCATCCCTGTGTGGATGTGCACCTGTTTTAATTTGCTGTAGATGCTGTTAGCTGTCAATGCAACCTCAAAACATCCTGCATGTTTATCTGTTGTCTTGAAAAGGAAATTTCACAAAGAGTAACTTACAGTAGGAGCACTCCAAGCACAAGCAATTGAAATTAATTAGTGATTGAAAACGGCATTTTCATCAAGCAGCAGAGAGCTGAGTGTGACATGATTGTCATTGTATTGAATTATTAGTGTACATGCTGACAGCCTTCAAATGAAAGCAGGTATTCAAATAGCCTCATTTAGAGCGTAAAAACATTCTCTGATTCCCAGCTGATTATTAGTTTAGACGTATTTCTCAAAAACACTGAAACGCTTCTGCATTTTTTGTCTTTTTTTAGTGCATATAAACTCAGCCGTCATGACCTGAATACACATTTTTCTCTCCGTACAAAAAGCTCAGGCTGTCAAAACATCCCACTCTACCCTAGAGTCTGTAAAATAATCACCTTAAGTTTATCTTCCAGTTTCACATTAATAAAACTGTAATAATGAGGGAAGGGTTGTATCTCCCGTGTGGATTGTATATGTTGCAACTCATCGCAAAAATAAAACAACACAGGAAAGATTTCCAGGACTGTTCTGTGATCCGAGGTCACGCCTGCGCCCGAGTGTCACATTCTGCCTTCATCACTGTACTCTGCTCCTGTTCTGAGCTGCTCCATTTGTTCAGATAGTCAGTATTTATGTCTGCCTCCTCTCTCCGCTACCTCACACAGCCCCGCAGTTTTTACTGTTAATGAATGCTGACATGCTACAGGGTAACATTCGAGCAATTATTAGATTCCCTGGTGCAAATGATTTCATAATAAACCACTGACCATCATTGTTGGCAACACCTCTAATTGCGATATGAAATCATCCCTGGATGAGATGCCCAGAATAGGCTTTCCTAAGACAAGTGTGCCTCCTCTGTAAGCACACTAATTAAGAGCCTGCTGACATTTGATAAGAAACTATAGTGAAAATAATAAGGAGTGCATGAGACATGCTTCCTGCTGCAGAGGAACCAAACATCCTCAATGCTGAATAGAAGCAGCATCCAAATATAGTTTTATTTCTTAACCCTTACATACTGTTCAGGTCAAATTTGACCAGTTCTGACATTTGACAGCTGTAAAAACACCCCAAATGTCTTTTATTCTGAAATGTGATGACTTCTCCTAAAGTGGCCCAAAATGCACAACAATTAAATATTTTAAATGTTATACTTTTGTATAGGTGTTACAAATGTTTGTCCATTGAGGCTGTTTACCCATATCTATTGACATGTGTTTTAGTTAAATGAATAGTTCATAGTTTTAATAAGAGTTTCAATAAAATACATTTCCATCATTTCTTGCTATGTTATATTTTCATGTCTTAGGTAAAATAGGACATGATATTGTGTGATAGGAGATGTTTAGTGGTGTAAAAGCTAAAAAATACACTCTCTCTGCTCTCTGAAACATGAATCAAGGTTTAATCACATTTATTGATCAGTCAGATCCACTATTGATGCTTTCTAAACACATCTGTGCTTCAAAATTTAGACACTTTTAATGACAGGATTATTTGACCAGGGTGTAGATTATGAACAGTATGTAAGGGTTAAAATGTCAAGATATGATGTGTTTGTCGTCAGAATGTTAACATTGTCATGTCTCATCTGCTGTCATCAGGTCATGTCTCAAATTCTGATAAATATTAGTTTAATAAAACATTTGATGAATTATTTTAGTTTAAGATAATATATTCCTTTATTAGTCCCACGATGGGGAAATTTACAACATTGCAGCAGCAAAGTGGACAGTAAAAAAGTGTCAATGAAAAGAATAAAGAACAATAATTAATAAGTATGAAAGCAATAAAAAACAATAGTAGTACAAATATACAAAATATAGTAAATAAGTGACATTGATGTTGAGTGATAATACCTGAGTTGAGATTGTTGTTGCACATTTTAATGCTGACATCATTAAGTTTAACATTTATTCAAAAATATAGAATTCAAATGTAGCAATTATTGATGTTCCAGATGTTCTTTGCTTTCAGAAGTTTAAATAAATAAACATTTGAAACTCTAAAATGACATCCTAGTTTTTTAAGTGTACACTATGAGTCTGATTCAAGCTGTGTGTGACACCTAGATTTATTGAATAATCGATATAATTTTCACTGGTAATTCAAAGACAACACATTACAGTATCTGTGAAATGTATTATTTGTAATAAAATGTGAAGGATGACCAGATCATTTTATAGATAATAAGACATTTTGATTAGAGGTCCTTGTGTTAGTCATGCATTATTATTCCATCATGAAGGTTTATGCACTACACTTAAACAACTAGGTGGTCTCATTATTTTCACAGTATGCTGCTGCAAATCTAATGAGATCATTTATTTTGTGAGGGGGGCATGAAGGGTTTTTTTTTTATCAATAGACAAAAAACAATAATAAGATGAGAACAATACACATACTTTTTTTTGTATTATTCTGTATTGCTATATTTTGCTGTGTGAATCAATTAAAGGGAGGTCATTATACTGAATGATTCTAGGCATGACTGTGTGAGCAAAAACTCCAACACAGACGACAAAAGACTCCCCGCTTTGCCTTAAAAAAAAGAAGAGCTTGTACGTCGTTATTTGAAAGCATTAGAGCATTAGCAACCTAGCACCAGGAGCGCTACACATCAAATGCAACATAAAAGAGCAGTTTCCCAATTGATTTTCTTAACAACCGGGGGGCAAGATTCATTACAAGTGCCATCAGTAACACCTCTAAAGAGTACTGACTTTATTTGGCTCGTTCAAACCAACACTACAGCCCCTTCCACCAGCCTGTATACATTAATCAGGGCTATGCCTCTATGCGGGCCAAATGCAAACACAGATTCTGTCTAATCCTGCTGCACATTGGAGCCAGTCACATACTGTATATCCCTCTAATCAGTGTGTGAGCTCTGTGTGACTCACCATCAGCTGCCTAAAGAAATCTTCACCATTAGATTACTTGACCTGCTTAGTTAGCATTAGCAGCTGAGCCAATGGTAAGCATTGCTTACAGCAAATGGAATGCATTCATAGAGAGGCCTCTAACAACAATGCGCTTTATTATGCAGCGTGCCATTAAATGTCACTAACTCAGGAGCATCTCTGTATGATAGAACACCAGGGTATTAACACTGCGCACAGCAAACCAAACAGCACGTTAATACATCTGCACATCCACTGATCAAACAGATACTGAGCTTTTCAATATTTATCAAACTGGGAACACATAAGCATCGGATCACTCAGTTTGCTGATTATTAACCAAATACCAAGGCAGCTTCTGTGTGGGATGAACACATTGTGAAGTGGGTGATGTGTGTTGTCAAGGATCGTCTGAAATTCAGACATTGCTATCCTCTTTTACAATACATTGAAATGATTTCATACCAGTTGAACCGGCTTCCTTTATCAGCATTTTCCATCTGATGTTGCTGTGTGTTTTTTTTACTGGTTTAATTTCCAGAAAATAAGAGGAAATACTCAGATCCACCAGCACAATGAGATAACAAATCAAAAGCCTGACCAAGCTTGTCTCAGACATTAAAAGCACATTATTAAAATACCATCTGCACTGCAAACACTCATTATTTTATTTTTTTTACACATTAACAAACAAATGACTATAACTGTTCTTGCACGGTTCTCTACATTTTTCACTGTGTTTTCCCCTTCACTTTATATTAATGGAGGTATATTTTGCAACCTGAATTTCAAATTGGTTAATGTGTTATGGAGGAAATGCAATGCCAGGAAATACAGTTTTGTAATCAGCATAATAGAATATGTTTTATTGGACATATGAAAAGTGATATTGTAATGAGATATGTTTTTATGATAATGGGGTGACTTTTTTTTGGTTGAGGCTGAAAAGGAAAGCGCAAACTCATAGTGGAGTCCTGCAAAAGCCATGATTCATGTAAACCCCTAGCGTTTTTGTATTTGCTCATTCTATACTCTCTTCTATATCTATCTTTGATGTCACAAAGTCTGTGTCAGTGGGGGTCTTCATTTTTCGGATGGGGGTGACAGCTCTAGGCCTTAACAGTAAATGGGATGGCCTGCCTCTGCTTCCCACTTCCCCGCCTTTATTTCCCTCTTTCCAGATCTCCTTGATAGTCTCGCCCCTCCCACATCATTAAGGGATTGCTTTCACCTGCTGAGAGCCTTTATGAACTGAGTCCCAAGTCTCTTCCTGGTGTCTTTCTGGTTTTGTTTGGGCTTCTGGTTCATGATCTTTTTGACTTTACACCTCAAAGTTTGCTTAAGTTGTTATCTTTTTAATAAATGATTTCCTTAATTCCGGCACGGCTGTGGCTCAGGAGGTAGAGCGGTCGTCCTTCAATTGGAAGATTCCACATGTCGATGTGTCCTTGGGCAAGACACTTAACCCCTAATTGCTCCCGTTGCTGTGCCAACGGTGTATTAACGTGTGTAAATGGTTAGCTTTCTCCTGATGTGCAGGTTGGCACCCTGCGTGGTAGCTGCCTGTCATCAGTGTGTGAATGGGGTGAATGAATTGTAGTGTAAAGCGCTTTGAGTGGTCGAAAAGACTAAAAAGGCGCTATATAAGTACAGACCATTTACCATTTACCATTACTTAATTGAAGCTGTTATTGTGTGGACCTCACTTCTTTGCTATGCTCTTAAATTCACTCAAAAATGTGACAATCTCACCTGAATGGACTTTATTTAATAGAACACTTTTATCCCAGGTGGTTTTCACCTCTTTTGTCTACAATACATCCTGGCAAGCTTATGTTTAATGTCTCTCTTAACCCTTACATACTGTTCAGGGTCAAATTTGACCCATTTTTACATTTGAGAGCTGAAAAAACTCCATTAACACATTTATTTTAGCTGGACTTTTCCTAATGTGACCCACAGTATACAGAAATGGAATTTTTTTTTTTTTTTTTGTACAGGTAATACACATTTTTATATAGTCAAATATACAAATTTGACCTGTTTTTATGAAAAAACAGCATTCAAACATGTTGTATTCTTCATATTCTATTAAATGTTCTCCTGGATGTCTTTTTTCCACAAGATTAATCAAACATTTATTGATGACTGATGGGGAATTTATGCAGAGTCAGAATATGAACAGTATGTAAGGGTTAAGGACACTACGACATCTGGACAGTAGGATCGGATTTAAAAAAAATATATCAACTGAAAAAATGTGTCAGAATAACTTGCAGAAGACGGAGCTTGTATTATATCTGTCAGCAAGAGGCCTGATGTGTTCTACAAGAAAATAAATTGAACAGGTGGGAACATTCTATAAAATCTGATATCTGAGTAAAGATCTGTTAAACACTAATCTAAATCTAATCTATCCAACCAATCCTGTGAGCAGTATCTGGGTATTTTTCTGTGAAACTAATTGATTAGCCTGTTTTTCTTTAGTTGAAGTTAATTTAATAAACCCAATAGCTCCCACGAATCCCTACATTTTCTCCCAACTCACAGTAGATGTTTTAAAGTTGAACATCTGGTTGAGGAGAAACTTACTTTAACAAAATTACACTTTTAATTAATTGTTTATCTCCCAGCATCTACCAGACACAATGAGAACGAAACACAGACAGTGACAGGAAGTAAGTGAAAGGTCTCACCTCCATTTTAGCTCTTGAAGCCCGTGGTGCAATGGAAACGGTGGCATGGTACAAACAGGTCTGTCACTGTAACTGACACATAACAACCTGCAGAGGATGTGAATAGAGGCTACATCTGCCTTTAGTATTCAACTGCAAACATGAACATTGTTTCACTGAGTGACAGAATCAGGAGAAACTCTGGAAAAGGAGTCACTGTCATGAAAATCACAACGCTTCTGTGAGTGCAGAGACAATTTTGAGCTGACCTACTATATTTAAGGTAGAATGGTGTTGCTTTGTCACATGCTACAGTCCTGGAGCGTCATTCTGTCAGAAATCTCTCTGCCCTTATCAACTGCTAGCACACAGTGCTAAAAACTGCAGAAATTCAGCGTGGCGGTGGGGTGTGAAATTCCCAGGCCTGTGTTGCATCAGCCTGATAATTCTACCTGATGATAATTAATAACGATCCACCAGTGAGGCATTCATGCACACCATCTCGGTTGCACCCCTGTGGCATTTGACAAAGCCAGTGTGGAGACAGTGGTTACACTCGTGAGATGAAAGGAAACATGACGTGAACTGGGAATACGCGTTGCATTCAAGCTTCATCAGGTGTGCGACTGGCTTCATAATATGAAAAAAAGACTGACTGCGCGCAAAATGCAGCAGAGGGTGGCTTGGTAATGATCTGATATAGGAGCTTTAGTTGAAAAGGTTTTAGGGAGCTCTCAGGAGAGATCACAAGCCATTAGCCGATGCTTTAGGGACCAAAAAGCCTGAGTCTATTGAACAGTTCATTAATGTTTTTTGCACCTTTGAAACCGACAGGAAGAGTAGCGGAAATATGCCCAGGGGCATTATTGTGCAAGTGGGTTGGATTAGAACAAAGGACATTTAGGTAAAAATGGCGCGAGACAAGTGAGAAAGCTGCAGGATGGAAAGCACACATCCATTACTTTAGATATCTATGTATTTATGCAAATCTGATGATGAATTGCTCTCAGGACGCGACACCACTATGTTCATTTTGAACCAAAGATTAACCTCTTTGTAAAGGCATTGATTTCCCACAGCTTTACACCATTTAATCTTACATTTTTCCTTGGGATTTGCACTTGCCTTGGAATTTTACTGCTTAGACTTCCACAACATGCAAATTATGCTCCTTTTGATTTAATGTTGGTTTAATTAGTGAAATATTAGGTTTTAAATGTGGCCACACCATGGTCACAATTCATACACATTATTCAATTAGACCTATTTACACAATAAAATCTTAAAATAACAATAATATATGCAACAAATAAGAATGAAGTGGTTAGAATTTACTTAGTCATTTTATTACTATTGTTCATGTAACGCAATGTTTAACCTTATAATAATACCAACCCTGCTCCTGGAGTGCTACTGTCCTGCATGTTTTAGGTATCTCCCCACTCTAACACACTTGATTCTAATTATTAACTCGTTATCAAGCAGCTGAAGCTTGTCAAAGCGCTTAATAACAAATTAAAGATTAGGACTGGAGACCACTGCTGTAGAACAACCAGCTGTTCACCACTGCACAGTGAAGGGACCAAGAAAAGATTGGCCACCACCACCTCTTTGACCTTATTATAGCCCTATTACAATATTGTTGTCTTTCTACCATACCAGTAAGATTCCCCCTTGTCTGAGGACCTCAGAGCTTCTGCAAGGCAATTTTTTGTTGTTGACATTTTTCACATCTGTAAGAGTGGCATTGTTCAGGTATTAGTTCAGCTAAACCAAGGACTACACTCCTGTTCTGTCCTAAGCTAGTTTTAGGGAGATGTGTGTGCACTCTACAATAGTGCTCCATATTATAAATGTACCTTGCAGGTGATGCAAGGCTCCACAATTTATACCCAAACTTGATTGGTTTGCTCCTGATGAATTGCTTGCAACCATGCTTGTCATAATAAGGTATCATGCTTTCGTCAACCGATTTCTGGTATGGCATCATTTTGTAAGCATCATTGAGTGCACTGAAGAAAGGCCATACTTTATAGAAAGGGTTGTTTGTGGCCAATGAATTATCCACCAGATGGATTGCGGCCATTATCTCATCAAAGCAATCCTTTCTCATTGCATTTGGGACGCCTTCCTAGAAGACAACAGGGTCAGGCACAGAACTGTAGCCAGATGTGAGAAGAAACCCATTGAAAGTCAGCAACTCATCCATGTTCAAATCTTCCCTTTAGTTGACATTGACAGTGAGTTCCCTTAGAGTAGGAGGGTACATCAACAGGAACAAATGGACTGGATCAGGTTTAGTTTGCTTTATGCACTCTTCTGCAGTTGGGCAATAGGTAACGGAATCTGGAGTCTTGGATGCGGCCGGTCAATTTGATCTTTTAAAAGCCGATTCCCTGCTTGGCATATGTTAAAGAGATGTTTTCTGTTTTTCATCGAGGAGTCTTGTTTTCCTTGGGGCATCTCTTTTTTCAGCTGGTCGCTGTGGGAGACCTGCCAAGAAATGGCAGTGACGGTGAGTTTGCTTCAACACCGACAGCTGCAGAAGTGGGAGGTGGGGGTGGGACACACCAATTGGTTCTCATGAACATCTGTCTCATCCTCCAAATAGTTTGCCTCTGCATCGCCATTCAATAGTCTACCTGGCAAAAGGCCCGTTTCACCCTGGCACTCCTTATCTGAGCCATCAATATCAGAGTCACTCTCAGCTGCCTGTTTATCAAGTGTGAGAATGATTGTGATGCTGCACACAGCAGTTGGGGGGTAACGTACATCTAGAAGGTCCAACACACCTGATAGTTTGAAACATAAAAAAACTAAAGTAAACAAATGATAACAAGGACTGACAGCCAAAGCCTGTGTTTTCAATTGAAAGCATTTGTCATACTATTGGTCACAATAGTTAACAATTAACACATTTACACATTTATGAACAATATATATGCAGGAGTATAATTTTCCAAGTTTATCAGTAGAGGACCATATACATAATATATATATATTTTTTTAACTTTCTGTGAAAGTCTGAGGAAGACATATTCTTCCAGATGTGCAGGCAGGAAGTAAACTGACATGTGACCTTTCACAGTAGTCACATGCCATTGCTATATTTCAATCAAGACAATCTATCTTTCATTTAAAAGTTGATTGTTTTGTTTTTTTAAAGATGTTTTTCTGGCATAGACGACTTTATTTGACAGTAGAGAGGCAGGAAATTACGGTAAAGAGAGAGGTGGGGTGTGACATGCAGAAAGGTCTGCTGGACAGGACTTGAACCGGGGTCCGCTGCGTATATGGCATGCTCTCTTAACCACTCGACCACCTGCGCACCCAAAAGTTGATTGTTTTAACCCAAAGTCAACAAAAACACTTTCAAAGCTTCCAAAAAATATTTAAAAAATGCATTCACATGATAGGCAACTCTTGAATTCACTCACCACAATTTTAATAATGTTTACTTGGACATATACTGTTTGCTCTGTTATAACCCTTATGGCTGCTTAATTAAACCTAGCTTAATTAAACAGAAATCATTGGGATAAAACTCCCCATGATGTCAATAACCAGCAGCATTCCACTCCAAAGTCCTGCAGAGGTAGAGCAACACTTCATCACAACTTACCTTCTGAGCTGAGCTCCTGACAGCCATGTCCACCTACGTGGATAAGTACCTGTCATCTGTTCTCTTGCAACCCAACATGTGACAGCCACTTAGCATGTAGCATTTTTCCTCCTCTCTACAGATGCCCTGTCATCCCTGTAGGGTTAGAACAGCAATACCTGTCAGAGGGTCTGTCATAAAAGCTTGAGCTTAGCACTGGCAGAAATCCTGTGTTGAAACACAGAATTAGCCATTTGATAAAAAAATGGAGAAGCCACTCTCAGAGTGCTAGCATTTAATCAAGTTCAAAGAGAAAAGGTTTGTCCGTGGAATATGACTAAAGACACATCTAATATCTATCCAGACAAGTCATCTTCACATGCAAAACAGCTCATGAGCTCACATATCTTTCCTTTGTCACAGGATCAGCTGTTTAGGACTATTATTGTTTATTCTCTGTTCATCTGTTTTTTGGGTTTTTGTTGTTGTTTAATTTTAGTATCTCTCCTGTCAATGCAGATCTCACCACTCACTGCCCCGCAATCACCTTGTTCCCCTGACCTGAGTTTCCCCGTCTTCCACAGCTGGCCCTCATCATCCTCATCATCCTCCCACTCAGTCTCCTTTTCATATACAGACTGTCCTCAGCTACTCTGTCAAATTGTCAAACCACATGTCCTGCTCACGTCTTACATGTTTGCTTCTGTCTGAGACTCTCTTGTTTTTTGGGTTTTTTGGACCTCCCTCTTTCAGTTTAGCTAGAGTCTCTGCTTTGTAACCTGGTTTCTGTTTTGTTAATAGATATATTTAGTTTTTGGACACTTGATTTTGCATCTGAGTTTGTGCTTTTGGATCCAGCACCTTCTGAGCCATTACATCCCTCCACTAACCCATTGATTGTGATATGTGGAACCACATCTCCTCAAAATGACATATGTATACTGTGCACTGTTTGTATTAAGCTTTTCTACTGCACACAAGCTGTATAGAGGTGGTCTGGGTGGATGGTGAACCTACAAAGTGTAGGAATTTGACATCAGAGCTTCATGTCCTCCTTCTGTGGGAGGACAACCACAACCACTCCTCCCACATCCTGACCAGCTACGTATGCCCAACACACTCCTTTTAATTTCATCTTATTATTATTAATTTATAAGAATTGACACCAATTAACCACTTCTTTCTGTCTTAGTTTTTTCCATTTTATAATATTTTTAGTGTACATTCACACTTTCCTCTCTGTACATCAGTGTCACACACACACAGGCACACACCTCTCCACTAAGCATGGAAATAAATAGTAAATGGACTGTACTTATAAAGCACTTTTACACTATGTCTCATTCACTCATTCATTCACATTCATACACTGATGACAGGAGCTACTACAACCTGCTCATCAGGAGGAAACCAACCATACAAACCGTTGGCACAGCAACAGGAGCAATTTGGGGTTAAGTATCTTGCCCAAGGACACATCGACATGTGGACTGGAGGAGCCGGGAATCTAACCACCAATCTTCTAATCTCCTCTACCTCCTGCACCACAGCCGCACCTAAACGTTACAGTATAATAGATTTGTGTATATTCCTTGCTTTCCTCCTGCTGCTCAGTCTTGTCTGTGCGCTGTCGCTGTCCTCTTTCCGCGTTAACGTTATCAGTTATGAATTTGCATGAAAAACTGTAAATGTAAAAATGTGAGATGGTATGAAAAGTATCAGTTGCATGAGTCTCACAGTCAGAGTGTGAGAGTTGGCAGCCCTGCACACTACTCTTGTTCCAGCTATGTATTTGATACCATTGTGGATAACATCTGCGTGACTGGAATATAAGTATACAGGTTTATACTTACTAAGCCTTTAATACAGAATCCAATCATTCATTTAATTTTGACATCATTCAATGAAAATGTAACTAAATATCTGCTTAAACTAGACATAGGAAGAAGAAAACTGTAATTTACTTGTGATTTATTGATTAATGTAATTAAAGCATCACCTTTTAAAGGACCAGTGTCTAAAAGAGGACCCGCTCCCTATAGATATAAAGAGCTCATTTTGAGGTAACAAAAACATGATTCCATTTCTGCCTATATTTCTATCAATAGGTCCCCCTGGAATTAAATCCTTATTAAAACAAACAATAGATGAGAATAGCATGCCTTTCTGTTTCTCTCTTTGCCTTGATTGTGGGGACTTTGGAAACAAAGCCACCACACACTTCTTTCGACTTTCCCCTCCTAGTTTTCATCATGTAAGAGGAGATTAATCAGCATCATCACAGTGACGGCGTGGCATTGATCTCTATCACGAGTCTGACATGGTTCTGACAGAGAGACATCCCTCTACTCCTCGAGCAGACAGCGGTGTTGAGTGTGTATCAGGTTTATTTGGTCCTGAAATGCAGCTTCAGATCAACATGCATGGATTTACTTTGCAGCAGATAAGCCTAACAAAGTCATGTGCTCATTACAATTCCCGTATGCCTCGTCAAACATGTCCTGTACGTCCTACAATCAGTCTGTGTACGAAAAATAAAATCATTCACTAGTAAGACTGTCTTTTAGTAATAGCTATGTTCAACTCCAACACTGGCAGAGAACCAAAGGACTTGAATTTATAAAATCAACCTGTTCTTGCAAGCATACATGACAGTATGCAATCACAGTTCATTACGGCTATTTAGCTGGAGTGTTTACAGCAGCATGATGCATAATGATGGATGGAAGGAACTTATATTAAGAGCTTATACTTTAATCATACCTGGTACTTTCATTTATGATTTTGTATGATCAATTCAGAAATGTCAACACATGGCTGTAGTTAACCCTTACATTCTATTCATAATCTACACCCTAGCAGTATGAAGAAAAAAAAGTGTCTATACCAAATGTTGAACCACAGATGTGTTTAGAAAGCATCAATAGTGGATCTGACTGATCAATAAATGTGATTAAACCTTGATTCATGTTTCAGAGAGCAGAGAGAGTGTATTTTTTAGCTTTTACACCACTAAACATCTCCTATCACACAATATCATGTCCTATTTTACCTAAGACATGAAAATATAACATAGCAATAATGATGGAAATGTATTTTATGTAAAGTGAAAATAACAAGAACTTTATGGAAGTGTGGGGTTTATTGTATAACCATTAGAGCCATCAGTCTTCACTGCTACATCATAATAACTACTATCTTATTAAAACTATGAACTATTCATTTCACTAAAACACATGTCAATAGATAGAAACGGAGATAATCTGACCCAGAACAGCCTCAATGGACAAACATTTAAAACATATTTTCATTTTCTGCATTTTGGGCCACTTTAGGAAAAGTCATCAAAAAAGACAATAAAACGGTCAAATTGGACCCAAACAGAGTTAAAAGAATGGCACAGCAGCCATTTTGCCAGGAAATTCTTAATAACATACATGCATGTATCCGTCATCAGAAGCCCAAAAATACAAATCCACTGGCTTCATGTGTTGAAAATGCCCAACACTAGACCAAATAAGAGAGATTAATGATATGAGTTCATTCCAAAGCCTCTGATTTAAAGTCATATGGATGGGCTCTCTCTTGCTTGTGACCCACATTCTCTCTGAGCAAAAAAAAAAAAAAAAAAGAAAGAAAGAAAAAATTCCATTCACAGCCAAGAAACTACTTTCACTTTCTTGGCTCTGTTTCTCACATCTTGACAGAATGGGGACAGTCTAATTTGATATATGGCGATACAAATTTTTGCTTTCTCAGCAGAGCATAACAAATTATATATTGAAAAATAGTTACACTTTATTTCACAATGCCCTAATTATGGCAAGATAACGGCTTAATTATGGGGGAGAAGTGGCTTCACTTTGCCAGTATGTAGGTTGTTTAAACGGCTGACAAATAAAGAAGGGAAGAAACAAAAGTTGTGGTGAGGACAAAACACCCAGAGTGCCCAACAAACACACATGCAAACTTGAAAAATGTGCTTTCTGTTTATCTTTTTTGTATTCTGGGTGTAATACTTGAACATATTGAATATACAGGAAAAAAAATATTTTGCATATGACTCAGCATCTCACTAAACTTCACAGGTTTTTATGACAAAAAATGAAATTCCCACTCCACTCTTATGGAGATTATGTGTGTAATAACTGTGGGAATATTAGAAACCTCTTCACTCGTCGACTCCTCGCCAACAAACGGCAAAGACGGATTTAGATTTACAGGCCGTGCGGTTCACACTGCAGGAATGATTTACCTGTAAATCAATATGTGACTGACATGAGGCAGCCTAATGAGAGCTATCATTACCATATTTATGAGTGACCACGGTGCATCTTGATATAATAGAGAATGCCACATTTCAAAGAACAACCTTGCAATAAGTATCCCACTGCCTCCCTCGTTTTTCATTTGAACAAAAGGGGTTGCCATAACTACCGCTGGTCTGCAACAACATAATATCGCCTTCAATGGTTACAGTACTCCACTCTTCCCGTGTTTGACTTTCCTGACACATCCAATAAGTCGCTTGAGGAATTAGAAGTCGTCGTGCTGTTGGCCTGAGCACGAGCACGCCCCTGTACAAATTGTGGAAAGCAGTCAGGCCCCAGTGCGCCTCTCTGTGTGCCTTTACGTGCAGGCTTTTGTTTGTTCTATGCGCTCTGTGTCCGTGTGTTTTGTTTGTCCATTTTCTCTATCTGTGTTATTAGGAGGAGGTACAACAGCAGCCCCGAGTCATGATGCCCTCCCTTCCTCCCTCCGCTCCACGTCAGCTCCTCCGACAGCAGAATCATTTTCCCCCTTTTTCTTCCACGTGCACTTTGATGATAGGTCACGTTAACTCCCCCTCACCCCCCCGAACGCGCTGTTTATTCCACTTGAAGCCTCCTCAGCCTCCTCAGCCCCGCCCCTCCCGCCGCGCATCATCATTTAATTGCCGAGCATTCTGTCATCCCCTCGCTTCTCCCCGTTTGCCCCCCCCATTCATTTCAAATGCATGACCTTTCCAGAGAACAATGATCAATCAATAGGCGTTTTCCCTCATCAGACCCTTTCAAATTAAAACCGCAGAGCGAATGAAAAGCCTTTTTTCGGAGCTGAAGTTATGAAGTGCGAGCGCTGTAACACAGGCTGGGGGAAAGGCCAATCAGCACCTGCCTTTTTTTATAGGAGATGAGACGAGAGATTTTTGCACTGACAAACAAGCTACAAATAATTCATTAGCACTGATTGCACATTCTAGGTCGTAGGTGAGCCGCCGCCGTGCATACCACACACAACCGCCAGCAGGATTTCAAAAGGAACCACAATGCAGAAAGTTGATCAGCATGTTGAGTTAGTCTCAGTTGTTTTTTCACCAGGCTTACATTTACCAGCAGACACTAAGAGACATCCTCCAGCTGGCCTGGGAGAGGATCCTCTAAGGAACCGCTGCATTATTGATTAGATCTGATAAAACACCTGCTTCTGCATCTGGAAACAGTTAAAGTTCCTGCAAGGTGTGGCGAAAGTCTACTAACTGCGCAACCTCGCCTTCTGCAACCACGTAGGCAATCTGCAGTCCATCAACAGGACAATATGTGCAAACATGTGTCCTGCCAAATTATCCAGTTGCAGAACTTTGAAACTCAGCTTTACTTTCTTGCATTTTCTTATTCTGCATTATTTATAGGTTCTCCACATCTTGTTGTGCAGGGTTCCATTATTGTGGAAAGTCTGTGACAACGTAAGGTTATTAACCGTTGTGCCTCACTGACGACATTTTTGGCTTTTCATTTTTATTATATTGATCATTTGGGCTGTGTTCATGCATATGACATCACATTTTCCAAGGATATTCTTTTTAATTTATTTGTTCTTTATTTCAACCAATCACTTATAATAGGTCTATAATCCAGTGTATAGACAAAATGGTTACACTAAGGCTCTTAAGAACAAAAGTGTCCCCGTTTAAAACCCATTAAAATGGCATTTTTCCATTCCCCTTCCAAAATATGACTCTTTCATACATTCCTGTGTTTTTTTCACCAGATAACATCATTTAGCTGTATTTTGCCTATGGGAGAATACAATACAGTGTTACCTAGTCCTGCTTTTCCTGTATTATGAGGCACAGCAGACCAGTGAAATGAGAGAATACCAATGATTCATACTTTGGAAGGGGGATCAAAAAATATAGTTTTAATGGGGACATTTTTGTCCCAAAGGAACCCAGATTAAGGTTTTTGTTTTTGTTTTTTTTAAATCTGACATTGCACAAAAATAATAATGTATCAAAGTCAATGTTGTTACCGATCATTGACATATCCCAGACACTTTGCATTTAATATATGGTAAATCATTTTACATTTTTGTTGTTTTGTGTAAACAAACTGGCATTTAAAGGGTTAAAATCCCTAAAATTGTAGTTAATATTTGACTGATTTTGGTTAAAAAATAATGTATTGAAAGTGTAAAATAATATGAATTTATAATAATGTTATGTCTCTGGGCGCAGACATTTTTGTCCCTAATGATCTCTATGTAACACTTGTTTAAGTGAGGTACCAGGGTTAAGACATTACACTGTCCCCTGAGACAGTAATGAGACAGTATGAAGGAAATTAAGCAATAATGCTAACACTAATACAATGCCTCATCATGCACATTAACAACATGACAACAATAGAAGAAAATACAAGAAAAGAGGGTAATTTACACCTCACATCAGTTTATATCATAATGAGTTGTTTGTTTTTAAGAGGAAACAGTTTAATTACCTTTCCACCAATCCCCTGTCTCCTCTGAAGATGAGCAAATATCTGCCTCCCAACAAAAAAAAAAAAAAATGACTGAGTGATTTATTGTAAAGATTTTGTGATGAAGGCTGGATATCAATGATGTTACATGATGAAGTTGTTACAAAAGGCAGGGCATCCTCTGAATTCTAAAGCAGAATCCTAACAGGGGCTAAAACACTGGTCAGGCGCAGTAGCAGGTTTAGGTTTCATAAAGAATCTTGTGTCCTTCATGCTTAAATGACTTGTTGTCTCTACGCAGGTTTTGTCTTATTTTCTTATACGCCTGCAGTTCAGTAAGCAGGGAGAGACAACCTCTAGTGATTCTGGTTGTGTATTAATGGTGGGAGGTTTCCCAGTGGAGGGTTAAACTATTATCAGGTCACTACTGTGAAGAGAAATATCGAAGGAGTCATGTCCTTAACAACCTCGCAGTGAGACGAGGCCTGCAGTCTTCTTTAGATTCCAGTTAAAAAAACATATTCTGTATTTCTACTCAGTTAAAAAATGGTTTGGTTTAGTGCAGGGGTATTCAATTAAGATTCACTGGGGTCCAATTTGTGAAAATGTCCTTAAGTGAAGGTCCAGAACATCATAATGTATGTGTTATTTTACAGTAGCTTGAAGTAGCATTGTAGTTCCATCAGCATCTGTGTCTAGTGGCTAGATTGTAGACTGTCACATAAATACAGTAGAAATTATTTATTAGTATTTACACTCTACTTGTGGGATTCAAATAATAAAATGAATAAAATAAGCATAAAGAAGAATAAGATAAATTAATTTTCTTTTCTTATATCAAGTAAAGATGGTATTTTAAAATACATTTAAAAATAAAAATAAAGTGCATTACACTAAACTACTACTAAAGTGCTTAGTTTTAGCTCTCATCTGCCTCCTCTCTGTCTCTCCTCTTTTCTCCGTGTGTATCTCACTGACAGTCGAATAACTCCGCATGTCCAAATGCATGGATTTGATTGGCTGATTGGCGTCACGTGAGCAGATTCTCTATGCACGATGGTCTGTGAGTTTCCGAGGGCCGCTCCATTTTTTTCCGTAACAGCTGGAGAAGCTGCGCCCATTAAAATAGAAACGCTTACAATCCTAAATATTTCATCAGTTACAGGTCCGGATCCAGATAGGACAGTGTCTGGGTCTGGATCTGGACTGTGGTCCACCTATAAGTGACCTCTGGTTTAGTGCAAAATTCTTAACATCACTACTTGTGTCTTTGGAGAAAGTACTGCATAGATTGATTAAAAAACAAGGGCTTTAATAAGCACAGAGAAAAGCTGCTTCTCACTGAAACGCTCTTCAAACAACCAAGCATCTCATTTACATGAATTAAACCAGATTCCCCCTCCCTCTGGATAAAAGCCCTTTAATACATAGGTATTTCAACAACTCATTATGTTGATATATAGCAATTAATTAGAAAACATTATTCCTACTAACCCTCAGTCACAAGATAAGACAGAGCCACCAAAACCCCTCCTCTCCACCGCTCTAGAGAAGGGAAACAGGTGTGAGAGCAAATGTCCACCTACTATGTGTTATTAATGATTTAGTATGGAAGGGGGGGGGATTACTCGCATTGGTTTTTGTGATTAATGATGGAGGACATGAGAGCAGGAGCCAGTCACTCGGAACAGTGTGCACCTGTCGGAAGCTTTCTGAACGCTCCTACCTGCAAAAATGCTCCGGATTAGACATCTGTGACAGTAAATTGGGAGTTCTAGGTGCACTAATCCTTCCTTTAGCCCCTCTGTGCCCCTGTGTTACTCCTCATTGTTTTTTTGTCTCAATCACAGGCTCGGCACAGTCCGCAGTCAGACCCCCCCCCCCCTCCTCCCTTTTACTAACCCTTGCCTGTCCTCTGAATGCTTTGCACTTCTTTCTCATAGCCTGGTGTGCTCTGCGTGGGTGGTGGGGTGAAACCGAAAGTTTGAGTGAGCCCTCCAGGTCTCCTGCAAAGCACACACACACACACACACACACACACAGACACACACACCTACATCTGCACACCACACTGGCACACATACCGCACACTACTTTGCCACCTCTAACAGCCAAACAACACCCCACACTCCCACGCTGTGATTTTAGAAGTGCATTTGGCCAATAAATTTGAAAAGAAAGCTTGCTTGGAGACTTCCCAAATGAACACAGGCCACAGAACAGGTTACTAAGAAATGTTTTTGTTGGGGTTTTTTTATGTTATATGCTTTATTTTCACTAGCACAGCGTTGTGTTTTGACCTGGCTGGCTGACAGTCAGTATCTCCAGACATATTCCCTAAGCTAAGCCCTGTCTTATTTATGGTAATTGGCTTAAGTATACAGAACCAAAGTGATCCTTCTACAGACATGACATCCTTCTGTGTACTAACTGTGGAGAAAATGACTGATAATCACTTTTTAATATTACTGCCAATTGGTCTAAAACAAGTTTCAAGGGGACATTAACACACAAGGTGGGAGCTTTTTTTTCTCCACTCCTCTTTGGCCTCTAAGATGTTCTGTATACATATTAATGCTCAGGATGCTGTCTCCCACAGAGCCACAGCTGTCTAAACTATAGGCAGAATTTAAAATGAAACAAAGAAAACCATCCTCAGCACTGAAAATGGGTCACAAACTGTATTGTATTTCACCTTGTTTTTGAACATTTAATCCCATGTGGCGATGTAAAAACTGTGATTCCACACAGAAGTTCAGAACTATATAAAAAAAGAATCTTCTCTGGTCCCAAAACCTTCTCTTGGGATTAAAATGTCAACTGTCTCATACAATATGCTCTTGTGTGTATTTTGTGGGATTGGTGTGGAGACACGGGAACCTGATTCTAGCACTCATGTCGGCCGGTGATCTGAATTCATATACCAGGTCCAGAGAGACTGTACTGTACTGCTGATGATCCCACAATGTGACCTGAGCATTCAAATATGTTATTGTTAGTAGCAGGAGTATAATTCAGGGACATCTTTTAAAATCACAGCTGTTACTGTCATGGAGGTTCTCTGGAGGTTTTGTATCTGCATTGAAGGTTTGCATGTGATGCTACGTGCATGGAAGTCACCATGCTTGGGTAGTTTCTCCTGCTGTGTCCCTGTTACATACTAATTGTGTTCAGAATAAACTGTACACTAATTATTATAGTATACTGTTATATACAGTTAGTATACAGAGACATATATGCTATCTACTATATATTCTTTTACAGTAGCAGGACAATATGTGTGATGTACTAAAGCAATCACACTGTGACTCCAGAGTGCCACCACCACTTAAAACTCTGACAAAAAGAAAACTATTTTTTGGTGCTTCTGGAACTATTTCACTATCATCCATCATCCATTCATCATTTTACTTTGGTAACTTTGCATCCCTGAGATCACAGGTGGAAATTGACCTTTAGCTATATGTGGTGAAATAGATAAAATGTGCATTGTCCCTGTTAAATAAACAATAATAAAGTCAACTGCTACTTTAGTTTTGTCAAATTGCCTTTGTGCATTGCATTGTGGGAGAAGCAACAGCACACAGCACCCTCACAAATCAAGGCCTTATCAGTCTGTATAGAAATTGCTTTAAATGAACTTTGTTTTTCAGTGTGAACACACTTTATACTCCAGCCCTGCCTAGCATTAGTGTGTGGTAAAGGTTAGAGATGCAGTTGTGTTGATTCCACAGTGTGATATACGGTAAATAGACTGTACTTATAGAGCACGTTGCTAGTCTTTTTAACCATTCAAAGCACTTTTTACACTACATGTCACTTTCACACACATATTCATACACTGATGACATGAGCTACCACACAGGGTACCAACCTGCTCATCAGGAGGAGACTAACACTCACTCACATTCATACACCGTTGACACAGCCATCAGGAGCAATTTGAGGTTAAGTAAGTTGCCCAAAGACACATCAACATGTGGACTGGAGGAGCCGGGAATCGATGAGCGCTCTACCTCCTCAGTCAAGGCTGATCCATTTGGTTGCATATAATGAAATTAGTTTTCTTCCAAATACACTGATATTTTTAAGAATGAAGTAGTGTGATATTTTAGTGTCTGGTTTCATGGTAGACAGAGTGTTGTGGGAGACCCACTTTTGAATGTCCTTGATGGCACCTCTACAGAAAATGAGGAAATGTAGTTTTTAATGTAATGCAGATCTACAAAGTCTACAAGGTGACACTAGACACATCATCTAGTGGACCTTTGCTGCCGGTTGAAGAAGAGTATGTTATTACAGGGAAGACAGATCTGTGATACTGCCCTTTCATGTTTAGTTTAAAGGATTAGGCATTCTTGGTTAAGATTACTGAGATATCACTGTCACAGTAAAATGACTGAAACATCAGTCATTCTTCAAATATTATAATTTCAATAAACAATGTAATACTGTTGTTCTTCTGGTCTGGACACTCTCACTGTATCTTAAAATAGACAGTAAATATTTAAGATGTGCTCAATAATTCATTTTACTTCTACTTTGTGTCTCTTAAGATTTATTATTAGGTTGAAATCATATTAATGCTTAATGAGAAGTATGACTTGGGATGGGTCTCTTTGATTGACAGGTGTCACATCCACTCACACTGCTCTCTTTCTTTCTTTCCACTTTGACCAGTTTGGACCAGCTTCCTTGCTAAACTGTCAGATGCAGTGAGCAGTGAACCCAGAGATGCTTTCAATATGTGTACTGGTGACATCACAGAGGCTATGTTCACTGTACGTTTTACATTATGTAAATGAGTCACAGTGCATTTTATCTGTGACATCTGATGACATTTTTTTTTCATAAGAATTATGCATATCTGTACGTCTCCATATTGTGGTAGCAGATGTCTCCAGCTTCTGGTGGCAGAATGTGGATTTGATGTTTACTGCTCAGCTTGCACTTTCACTGGAAATGTTCCTGGATTTCCCTCCTTTCCAGGCAGCATCAGAACCAGAGCACGTATATCGTATATTAGCAGAGGTATGGTAATGCAGGTCTTATCAGTGATACAGTTACGACTAAATACTTGTGATTATTAGAAAGCAAATGTCCCTGCATCTGTAATAACGATAAAAACAAATACTTTTTTTCAGTGAACTCCCAAATAATTGAGTCTGTTGGATCAATGGGTTTATTCATAAGCTGACAATGATACTTTGAATGGCAAACATATCCCAATTTATCAGTATGCAAGCACAATGATGCAGGGTTCCACTGTAACTGTATTTCAAAGCACACTGAGCACAAACGGAATGTTTTGTGTACAGAAACACAGAAAAACAGCATTTTGTATTTTAATGCTGCTGCTCTAATTTACATAGACTACTGTTTTATGTTTTGAACTCATCTATACAGCCTCTCTTGCTGCGAGGTTCAAATATATCAATTGAACAAACTGCATTTTTTATTCTGTTCTGAAACAACTCAGCAGTGCAGTTTCCTTACAGAGTTCAAACGCCATCACATCTTCTTGTTACACCAATTAAATACATTTGAATTAATCACATTTTGAAGGCACTACAAGCCTGCACTTCATTTAATGTTACTGTATATGTGCTTCAAGATTACCTTTAAAAAATGAATTATTAATGGTGAGAACGCTTAACGCGCAACTTCAAATTCCAGCACGTTTGTTTTTTCTCATCCCCGTTTGGTGGCGAGATAAATGCTGTCTCAATTAAGTCACAACATGCCAGATGAACTAGCACAGCAAGTGCTTTTCCCTCCCAGTATATTTGTTCAAATTACATTTAACATGGATAGTGCCAGCAGTTCTGAGACGCTAAGCAATTACTGTAAAATAGCTCAACTCAGATTTGACATATAGCAAATATAAGCAGGCACAGTAATTAGTCCAGCTTTCACAGTAAAATCCATTCAAATGTATAATCCATACTACAGACTCCAGCTCAACTTTCTTTATTTGACTTTAAGATGCAGTGAGTAGAATTTACTGGCATCTATTGGACTTTTTGGATTTTTTATGTTTTTGTTACCTTAGAATGAGCCCTTTATACATTACCTACATAGGGAACAGGTTCTCTTCTACAGAGCCTGCCACGTTGCGCCTCCATGTACAGTAGCCCAGAATGGACAAACCAAACACTGACTCTCTACAGGAACTCACATTTTCAATCAGTTTCATGTCCACTGTAGGTTCTCCTATATCAATTAAAATTCACTGAGGTCCAGTTTGTGAAAATGTCCTCAAGTAAAGGTCCAGATCATCATAATGTATGTGTTATTTTACAGTAGCTTGAAGTAGCATTGTAGTTCCATCAGCATCTGTGTCTAGTGGCTAGATTGTAGACTGTCACATAAATACAGTAGAATTCATTTATTAGTATTTACACTCTACTTGTCAGATTCAAATAATAAAATAAATAAAATAAGCATTTTTTAAAAATAAGATGATACATGTTAACGCATATTAACTCTTTTCTCTGTGTGTATCCCACAGACAGTCAAGTCTGTCCACTTGTCTGAATGCACGGATTTGATTGGCTGATTATCATCACATGAGAAGATTGGCTATGCACAGTGGTTTGTGAGATTCTGAGGGCCGCTCCACTTTTACCATAATCGCTGGAGAAGCTGCGCCCATTAAAAGTTAACAATCCTCAATATTTCATCAGTTACAGGTCCGGGTCAGGATAGGACGGCATCTGGGTCCGGATCTGGACCGCGGTCCATCTATTAGTGACCTCTGTCCTGTACACTTAGAAGTTGAGGGAAGAGGTATTCAATTGGTTGTAATCTTCAACTCACTGCTAGATGGCAGTAAATCACACACACTGCTCCTTTAAAGAGCTATGCCTCTGGTTAAAACACTAGCCACTAGCAGTAAAAAGGGGGTAATATTATTCTAAAATAATAAAAGTTTAATGACAAACATATAGAGAAGTGGTTTTGAACGCCTAACACAATGACTACAGCTAATGTCATAAAACATGAGATGAAGATTTATTGTGTTTATGAAAGGTCAGTCTTCAACAGTAGGTCAGCACAGTCAGATGATAACATTTCACTCTGTATCATTTGTTTTCTGTTTACTGACAAATGTCCTGCTCAGATATCAGGGATTTGACAGGTCAGACTGTTGTTATGTTAAAGGACAAAACAAGAAAAACACCGTACTGCCTGGAGGAACTTGACTTTAGTATCACACCTTTAAAACACCACATATATGGTCTTGTATCACTAAAAGAGCTTCTAAGGGTCAGGCTATCTTTCTCTGACACAGGACAGCAGTGGAAACATCTGCATGTCTTTAAAATGACTTGACCACAAATGACCCCCTAAATATAATCTCTCTACTGGTTGCCCGAGACCCATAAAATTGATTTTTAAAGTCACACACCACTCAAAGATGATCTTTTGAGTATAGTTGTAGTTTTGTCTTTCATAGAAATCATACTCCGCCTCTCTCTTCTCCACTCCAATGCTCTCCATGTTCCACTCATATTTTCATTAAAAATAAGGCAACATAAACATCAGTCCTCCAGCACAACCATGTCAGCCCATCAGTGGGCTTGTGTCATGGTTTGTACACATTAGAACACTTGACTGGGGCTTTTGTCCCAAGTCTGGTGCTTTATTCAAGAGGCTACTCAATGATGTGCTCAATGATGGGCTATGTCATTGTGGCCTTTTTCTTGAAGTATACATGCATTCAGTGATACTCTCTGTATTACAACCTGGTCTCAGACGGTACATCAATGCAACCACTTCAGTCTGTACAACCAAGCACTGAAAATTATAGATAAAAAAAAACTCTTTATCATTTCTGGAAGATAGTTTAAAAGTGTAATCTTTTGACATTTGAACATTTTCCTTTTACAGCAAATGTTGGTTTATTATATAAGATCACCAACAATCTAGCACCGCCAAGTCTTTAACAGTTCGTAACAATAAGTAGTGGCGGCTCAAGGTGAACAAGAGCTTCCACAAAAAGAGAACTGGATGTAGAATTCTACCTTTTAAAGATTGTACAGTTAGTTTGAAAGCAGGATACTCAGGTCTGTATTGGCTGAGCTAAGAGACGCTGGTCAGCATTGGTACTGAGTGTCTGATTGGAAATGTGTTGTACTGATGTACTGTCTGTTTTTAATGGTATTGGGATTGCTGATGGTGTACTCCCTAGTGGGAATCTGGTGTTGTTGTATTGCTTTTTCTATTGGATGTTTTGGGTTAGTTGTTACTTTTTTGTTTGGTTCTCAGTTTTTCCATGGTGTTTTTTTTTTTTTAACAAAGTGTAAGTTTATGATTTATTATAACTGATTTTTTTATCTTTGTAACTCGCTCCTCCGTCCGGGGACTACATTTGAAAATTAGCTTTTAGCTTTATCTGATGCAATATGTGTATAGTGCATTGTCCCTCCTAAATAAATAATGGTAAACAATCAGCATACTACAGCAGGAATTCAAACCACTGAATTCTCTGTTCTTAGTTCTTATCTGTTACCTTGTTCCAAGCACTGCTATAATATGATTATATAATGATCATTTTGCCTCTGAGGATCAGTAAAGTCTTATCTTGAATAATTTAACAATACGATGTAGCTATGTTTTGGTTAAGAAAAAACAAAGAAACTATAGAGCATCCAAATACACAGCAAAGAAGTGGATTACACTGCAGAAGAGGGTTGAAGAGTTTTTATATTAAGGTTAGAGTGTAGATAGAGCATGAGTGAAAACTGATAATACACAAGATGAAACTCAAAACCTTTACTCAGGTTTTACGCAAGTGAAACAATGACTGACCTGACCATGACTGCACTGACCTACAATATAATACATACAATATAAATAATTTACAAACGCATCATAACAACTAAATAACAGAGGGCAATCTTAAATGGGGATTTGGAGGAGAATAGAACAAGAACGGTGGCCTGCTGGGCCTGAGCTGACACCCCACTGGGCCTAGGCATATGGGAAAAATGCATTTTTAAAAAGGTATTTGAAGATGTTTTCTAAACTACAATGTGCCTCAGGTACATCTGAAGTCTCTGTCCAGAAGAGTGCAGTGATAGGAGCAGTTAAGATACTGCACAGAACCCTCAAACTATCAGGCCTAGAGCCCCAAACTTGAAGAAGACATATTTTATATATATATATATGTATATACATATGAAAAGGGCCATAACATTAAAGTGATAAAATCATTACTTTTAGGATGCTCTTCAATATCACCTTGTTATGAGTGTTAAAAGTTTCGAAAAACACTGCAGAGGTCTCTCCAAGTCCTCCCTTTAAAGTAAAACGTCATGAATATGCAAGAGGCAGAGAAACATTTTAATCATTTCAAGATTGATGTAGCTCTGTTGTGTGAAGGCCAGTCTCTGTGCCAGTGAATTCTTTATTGTGTGGCAATCAGGCACCAATTAGTTTGACCCAGTTTCAAATGAAAGTAGCAAGAGTAGCCGCGTTCTGTTATTTTATTTCACTTCCATTTTTGAGCTGAAGAAAGGCATTATGTTACACATTTAAAGAGTTAGGGTTTTGGTCTAACACACTTGTCTTTTAGTATTAGTTATGTTCAACTCAGTTCTCTGACACTGGCAGAGAACCGAAGGGCTTGAACTTATAAAATGAATCAACCTGTTCTTGCAAGCATACATGACAGTATGCAATCACAGTTCATTACGGCTATTTAGTTGGAGGATGCCAACTCGCAAAATGATTTAAGAAGAAATGTATTCATCCTTTAAGAGAGTCTTTACAACAGCACAATGCATAATGATGGATGGAACGAGCTTATAGAAAGAGCTTATACTTTAATCATACCTGGTATTTTCATTTATGTTTTTGTATTATCAATTCAGAAATGGAAGTGTGGGGTTTATTGTATAACCATTAGAGCCATCAGTCTTCACTGCTACATCATAAAAAGAAATCCTTATTAAAACTATGAACTATTCATTTCACTAAACACATGTCAATAGATACAGAGATAATTTGTCCCAGAACAGCCTCAATATAAATATTTTAACTTGTATGCATTTTGGGCCACTTTAGGAGAAGTCATCACATTTCAGGGCAAAATACATTAAGGGTGTTTTTACAGCTTTCAAATGTCAAAACGGGTCAAATTTGACCTGAAACGTATGTAAGGGTTAAATCATTGTGATACTAAATAAAAAAAAAAAAAAAACATAACACACTGTATGTCAGTCACTGGAGTCATTAGGGTCACCACAGTTTAGTTGACACTGTCCTTTGTCCACCTTGCAACAAAATAAAGTATATGTATTTTTTATATTTAGTTCTTTCCACTTGTTTGTCTCAACACTGAAAACAAGCTGTTTCTGAACACCTCCACAGAGGCCTTTGTTATGAATTGACTCTTTGGTGAAGTAAGCCATCGTGAGATATAAAGTGTTTGCTCCACGGGGAATAAACACATGAGGGTTTTTCCTCCAGCAATCTTGGTTGCCTTTATTTTTGCCTTTCATCTTTGTTCTCTTATTTTATGATTGTCCTGAAAGGGTACATCAAGCCTTCCCTGTGTCTCATGGATAAAAGTAGGCACCTCGAACCCTATTGACTTGGTGACTGCTACAGCCCGGAAACTGCTCCCTGAGATTTGGGGGTTTGTCCGTGGTGACATTTCATATTTCATATGTTAGCTGGCATTTGATCTCGGTAGCTGCTGATATCTTGTTTGCTGCACAAAAGCAAAGTAAAATCCTCTTTTTTTAAATGGAATTGCTTTAAAGATTACTTTAAAGTTATTTTCAAAATTACATTTAGTTGAAGTTGAAATCATCTTCGGGGCCGTTTCATGTGCACTGCAGCTATATTCTGCCTTGATAACAACAGCTTTCCCCTGCACAGTGTCATGATTGGAGGATGAGCAGTAAATCCTAGTAATTCAGTTTTTTTTTCACTGTTAGTAAAACACATCTGGCATCAACACTGACCAGGATCAACATCACCTAAATGCTGAAGCTGGAAACACTGTTACAAACTAACAGAGCAGGAAATGCTGGCTTTGCGCCGCATTTGTCCAAAATTGGACAAATGCCTATATAAGGCATGTGTTCCCCAGGAATGCTGAAGGGAAACCTTTATGAGTATGAAAGATTAATGAAACTATATGTAGCTACACTTGAATGATTTTGAAAATAGAGAATATAACACAAGCAAGCTGGTGCACATGAGGATGTATCAGAATCCTAAGCATGCACCACATCCTGCCTATATGTTCTGCCTGCCTATAAGCTTCAACTATGAGCTTTACTGAGGGTCGTTATTTGCATGATTTAAAGAAGTCACTTTCCAGGATCGTAAACATATGCAGGTTGTTTAAGATGTTTGAACGAACAATCAATGTCTAAAAATTCAATAAATGCCATTACCATGTGACCACGTCTGACTGCAGTGGCCACTGTTTACAAAAACCTACATAGGCTTAAATGTTGCATACATGTATGGACCATCAACACTGTGTAGTTCCATGGATGTGATACATAGTAGTAATGAAGACACACTGACCTCACTGAGGTGCCAACTATTTATGACAACCAAGTTCCAAAAACATATCTATATTATTATATTCTATCATTATATTGGGGCGGTTGTGGCTCAGGTCATCCATGAATCTGAAGATCAGCGGTTCGATTCCCGGCTCCTCCAGTCCACAAGTCGATGTGTCTTTTGGCAAGATACTGAACCCCAAATTGCTCCAGATGGCTGTGCCAACGGTGTATGAATGTGTATGAATGGTTAGCTTCCTCCTGATGAGCAGGTTAGCACCCTGTGTGGTAGCTCCTGTCATCAGTGTATGAATGTGTGTGAATGGGTGAATTTGACATTTGAGTGGTCAAAAAGACTAGAACAGTGCTATATAAGTACAATCAATTTACTATTTATAAGACCAAGAGTCTAAAGTCATGCTAAAATGCTTACAATGACAATGCTAACCCATTGATGTTTAGCATTTAGCACTTAACACCAAGTACATCTGAGCCTGTCATACGTTTTGCAACTATGTAGCCATGAACAAAAGCATTGGACAAATTAACATTCTGACCTGATGGTGGCATTAGATGAAAATGATAAACAAAGTGATTACAGTTCATCTTTAGGGGAACATGAATAGTGTATCAAATATCTTTATCCAACAGTGAGACATCCACATATATAACCAAACAGAATTCAAACATATGGTGGTGACTGAAAAGTGAGGGGATCACCAAAGTAGCTATTCATCTCTCCATCTCCAGACACCCAATGACATGTGGAATCCATTTGATAGTTGCACCATAAATATTAGTACAATATTTTATGTGGAATCCATCAAACATACTGCACATACACCGATACAAAAAAATATCTTTATATACTGTTTCTAAAATGTCATAAATTGTTGAGTGTTATTTCCATACAGCAGCAATTGGTTCAATGTCAAAGTAAAGAGACAAACTAAATCCTGTTCTGTATGTTTCGGATGAAAGCTCAGGCAAATTACAACATCTGGCTTCTTGAAAAATATGGTTTCACTATCATGGCGCTAACTAAATTAGATTTTTACCAATTATGTGATAATTATGGACAGTAGGCCTGTAATGAAGTGCTTACAGAATCAGTTGTTTCCCATACATGTATGAGATGCATCATTTTTCTTTTCCACACATGGCTTTACTGGCTCTGCCACTCTCTGATATGTGTATGTATATGCACATTCTCAACCAATTAGGATGAGACTATTCAATTGTATGGCCTTCCACCCATGTTCTCACAAGTTGACAGTCTTCTTGTTGGAGTGATTGCTGGTGAAGGGCATTGAATAGACATAGAGAACAGTGGGTGGGAGGTGAGAGCATGATTTAATTTCAATATCACAGTCTGTCTTTGATTAAGGATTAATTACATGTCCTTACCTAATGTACGGTGATGGTGGTGAATAGAATTGAATACCTAATCACATCTAATATATGTGAGTGTAAAGTGTGTTACAGTTCAGCTTTTCTTTCACTTTCTGGACCGTGCATACAAATCAGTGTTTCTAATACAGTACTAATGTTAGGTCATATTAGTGCATTAACATTAAACAAAGGTTAAATAAATAAATTCACCAAACAGTGTTCCCCATACTAGTAACAATTATATATTTAAAGGCAAGGCAAGACGAGGCAGCTTTATTTATATAGCACATTCCATACACAACTCTATGTGCTTCACATTTAAAAAAAAAAAAAAAAAAAATTGGGGTGATATTGAAACAGTACTTGATACAGTAAAAAATGGAAATATTAAAACATGTGGTCTACAGTGGACCAACTTTTAGGGATGCACCAATCTTACTTTCTCCCACCCGAGAAAGTATCATCCAGTATTATACATACCTGATATATGAATATATTTCATGGTATCTGCAGATACTAAATACCTAAAACATTGCCATCTTGTTCTAGATTTAAAATCTGTACAACACAACCAAACCTAGTAAAACTCACCATATTATGCACCTTGGATACCTGTGGCACTAAAACATTGAGGATGGGATTAATATAGCTTTCATAAGAATAAGTGAAATGTATCACAATATTAACAAATAAAGTGTATGTAATGTGGATATGGAAAGTCTTGTAATGAGGTCAATTTGGATTAAATCCATCTGGAGTATTGGATCGGTGCATCCTAACTGATTACCAGTTACATATGTCACTCATTGCATTTGTCTGCTTTACCATTGTGTTCCTATGGTTTTGTAACCCCCTCTAAAACCAAAATGTAGTGGTATTGGCAGAGTGGTATTTCTGCTCCATAACTACATTAGTTTTTTTTTGGAAATGCTCCTGTGACATTTTAAAAGTTATTATGGGTTAAGGGTAAGGGTTGCTTTCAATTAAATAATGTAACATTAACTCTGTTAGCTTTGACATTTTTCTATGGGATGTTCTATTATGTTAATACATTAATGGCATCATGTATCATAGTATTAGTGTCCTGTTAGCCACTTATCTGGAAACAGTAGTGTATTTATTAAAGCTCTAAGCAGCAGAACAAATAAGTTTGGAGACTGGTGTATTTTTCTTTCATTTGTTCATGAATAATAACAACACATCTGATTAATAAATGTATTCTTTGATTGTGAAACAGTAGCCTTATGCTGTTGTTATTCTGCTTTTTTATTGCATAGTTAAATTTGCCCAGTCAGTCACACAACAGCTCTTTCCCATTGTAGATGTGTTTCTTTGTGTCTCACGGCATTTAGACTGAACAGTAATGCTGCCACTTAGTCTTTGTGCTACTCAGTAGGTGTAACTGCAGTGACGCTCCCTCCTCACAGTTACCACAGCTTTACCGCTGTGGACATCTGTACCTGATAGGCACCAACCCTTTAAACTCTAACCTATTTGGTGCTTATTACTATTTGTGCTATTTTTGGGACTTGAATGGTCAGATGGCCTAGTACTTGTGACTGGTGACTTGTTTCCATTATATAAAAAGGTAAAATGACTATGTTTTTGCCTTTTCAAGAGATGCATCAATCAGTTAGGGTAGCTTTCATATCCAGAGACGCTCCTCCACTGCTCAGTGCTTAGGAGTGCAGGAAGTTCATCAGTTAGTTCATCAAGCTCATAGAAAACATCCTCACTGCCTGCTTGGTGAACATCGGCTTCAACAACAAATCAAAAAATGTAATAGATTTTTTCCTTGAATGGTTACTTTTTCTGTGGATTCCATCGTCATGGTGCTGCCAGACCTGTCATCTGCTTTAGATTGATGAACAACAGGGTAGCTGCCTCGGGGCTCTATATATTGTTGAATGTAACCTTGGATTGCTACAGCCAATTGAGCAAAAGCTGTTAAAAAGAGCCTTGTTTTCTATACCCGGCCACTTTCCACTGTTCATATTACCACTTAACTGAGGTGTTGTAATGTTATTATTATGGACATATGACAGAGTGCAAGCCTCCTCCACTGTTACCATTCACTCTTCTCCTTCTCTATGAACATCTGTGAGGCGTTAATCCAGAGAAGTGCAGCAAGACTTTAGGATGAGAAGAGGGTCACACAAAACAGGTTGTCATAGTTGCAAGAAAGACTCGATGAAGAGGTTGTAGGGGTTGCAAATGAGAGTTTGGAGTTGCTCGGCAAGAGAAGAAGTGGAGATGGTTACAAAGAACATATATATTTATTCATGTGTGTTTTTTTAATATAAGAGATATTGGGCAGTGTCACAGTATTCATAAAATCAACGTTGTTATAAAGGTAGGTCACTGTCTACTAACAATTGTATATGAAAATATAAAATTCATAATACATTTCATCCCTTTCTTTTGGACTGAATTCATCACATATACATAGCATAATATGTAAGGTCAGTGAGGTCCAGTGCTGACCTCAGATGTTTTGCTAAAACTTAAGCTATTTAAAAAAAAAAAAAAAAAAAAAAAAAAAAAAAGAGGTTCCTTGGTTTTGGCTTTCAGATGTGAGATCTATAGAGGATCTCAATCTCTGCTACCATTCTGTCTTTATAAAGACATGACACATGCCTTCTTACATACTATCTCAGTGGTACCATTGCAAACAATGCACAGCCTTCATTGTCTATTTTGAGGCCATTTGCATCAACTCAGTGTGTTTGTGTACATGATCTGATTCCAAAGCCCCACTCTAGAGTGCAGGTCATAGAGGAGAAATGGTGCCATAGGTTACACAGTGTACAGTATGTATTTCTAGCAAGCAAACTAAGCATAGGAGGGGGGTCCGTATTTGTAAGGTAAGGTACATTTTATTGATCCTCAAAGGGGGGAAATTCAAAATTGACACAACAGTAGCGTTGTAGTGGTGAAGTGATAAAAACATGTACAATAAACAATCTCTAAAATAATAAAAGTAACAATGTTAAAACTGCAAAAAAATAGAAGCATTCACATGCTTCAAATAGTTGTGCATTCAGCAGCAGCAGCAGCAGCTCTGCAGCCAACAGCCAGACAGAAGGAGCAGAACATTAGCTGGATTCAGGCCCACAGCCCACTATGCCCAGTGAAAACACCAGTCAATGCTTTACAACATAGCAGGAGGCAGGCGACAACAGGAAGCTAGTCTGGGTTTAGTTTAGCTTAGATTTCATTAGAAATGTTAATATGCTAATTAAAGTCCTTAAAGCCTGTGTGATTTAGCTCAGACCTCACAGAGTGTTATTACAGAAGGACATAATAATGGAAGATAATCCACTAAAAGTAAAATATGTTTAGTGTTGTATTTAGTGCTGTTTGAATTCTAATCTCACAGAGTGGAATGTGAAAAATACACAATGTCAAATAATGCAAACTGAACAGCTATACATACCTAACTTAAAAATGTTATATATCATTTATTTGAGAATGTAAATTTGTAAAAAAAAAAATATATATATATATATATAAACAAATCATCATATTCAATTGACATCTCTGTGTTCTTGTACAGTGTGATGTAGGACATATAGTGTGTGTGGTGGTGTGGGCTTTGGTGGGCCAGCCCTGCTGATACGTCGATTTTCTGCCAGCTGCACACCAGCCCTCACATGTGCACATGTCAGCAATGGAAGAGTCACACATTTATTATTTCCCGTGCACACTCTGCACCATACGCTACGCCTGATATTTAATCCAACTCTATTTCTGTGGGATGGGTCTTGTCATTGTAATGAGCTGTTTTGTAGGTAACCATGCAGTGAGATGACTTATTTTCTTTTAACAGCTGTTCCTGCCAACTCTAATACCCGCATTAGAGATTTGTATTTCTACACTAATATTGGGATATGAAAGGTGTTTCTTTGAAACAAACAAGGAATCACGACTCCACCAATTTTGATTAATACTGGAACGTGCATTCACTATATCCTGTGTCTTTTATTTCCCATTTAAAAAGACTGAACTGAGGTTTTAATTCCAGTGTGGGAGGCAAGTTGTGAAAGTGTTGTGAAATGCATTTTTTTCTAAGGATCCTATCTCTTCCACACTTTTTTCAAGAACACCTGCACACATGTTTTTTTTGTTTAGTTTTTTTTTTTCTTCTCCGAGTGATAACTGCTTCACCGGTGTCAGCAGGCAACAGGAGTATTTTTGTTATTGGTTGGCACATCACTGCAAATAGCGTGTCATTCATTTTTGATGTATAACACTGTGAATGGCGCTCATCAGGAGACTAATCACAAATTGACAACATCAGTCTGTGCTGCTGTGGTTCTGTCAATCACGCCAAGCACTGCCAATTTTTTCAAGCAGTTAGCCTTCAGATGTCATGAAAGCCTTTTTTCTCTCCTTACAATTTAGTTGTCAAGACGTAAAATCTGAAAAATATTGATACAAATAAATAGAAAAATAAAGCTCATTTATAACATATTACACATTTGTTTGACTGAATACATTTAGCAAGAAACACGCTGCTACCAGGACTATATTCATTGTTTGTTTGTAGGTTTTTGTGGCACAAAGGGAGGCAGCTTTGTGGTGGTGGATGGGAAGAGAAAAATGCTTCAAGTCAATATGCTGAGTGTCTAAAAATAAATCAATCACGCTTTAGGTACTACAAGTGGATATGGTAGGGAAACAAATGAAATACACATGCATTCAGTGTGAGATGATTATGGCACCATATGTTTATCCTGAGGGTTAAATAGATGAGTGTGCCAAATATCATGCCAATGCATCCAATAATCGTCAAGTAATGTTAACTCAAAACTAAGGCCTGACGGATGCTGAATTTTTGGGACCGATGCCAACACCGATATTAAGGAATAAAAACATCTGGCAGATATATGTACATATTGTTATTCAGAATATGCATATAAATACACTTTTTTTCCAAATATGGTGACCAAACACTTGTGACAAAGATATGTAATGGGGGCTGTGATACTTTTGTAAAAATGACATCATTGCTCTGAAACAGTAAACTTCACTGGGAGTTTAATATGTATATATTACATTTGATTTAGGAAAAGGGATTAAATATACATAAAATGCTGACTATATGTCTTTAAAAAAAATTGGCACATAGACAATATAAACAACAATACCGATATATTTATGATAGACCAATATCTCGGGCTCTATATCGGGCTCTACTCAAAGCTTCAAATATCAACCACATGGTGGCTCTAGAGGACAAGTGCACTAAAGTGTTAGAATTCATCCTCTGGGGATCATAAATGTCTGTGTCCATGGCAATCCATCCAATAATCATCAACACACAGATTTCTCTCAGCAGTGTATAAATGCAATTTCTCTTATACGGGGTTGAAAGATGAGCATGTATTCCTCTAACAACATTGAAAGCGTCACTAAAACTACAGTTACATGGTTGTCATATAAAAACTTTATAACCAATAAAAATAACACGAGCTCAGCCACAGCACACTGAAAAAAGTAAAGGCAAAAACTGGCATTTAACACAGTGTACATTCACAACCCATTCACTTTAATGAGTCTTAATAGGTTGAAGGGATCCATACTACATTGTCCCCCCTGAATAAACTGTTTTCCCCCAACCTTATATCTTATAATCCTTTTAGTGGCCGGCAGCCAGAGATTCAGTGGACACTGCTGAATAATTTATGTTGTCCCCACAGAGTTGAAGTGGAGCCGGAGTCTTGCGGCGCACAAAATAAAGGTGAGACTTAAATTGACAGGGTACATATATTAAGTAAACGGCCAAAGAGGCTACGCTTTATGGGCTGCTACTCTCCGTGCTGCTCTTACTTATGTCACCGTCTGTATCGGAGGATTTATTCACCATCTAGAAGATTCAGTTTCTCTTCATTCAACGCTGCAACCAGACCATGTGTTATTCTTATTGGGATATCTTACTTCACATCTTCTTATATTTGAGTGTCACAATAGTAACAGAGGCTCATATCAAGTGGTGACAGGGAATCAGACAATAACTCAGTTCACATTGTGTTAACAAACTTCAAGCGTTTCAAATTAAGCGAGTGAGTCTTTGATATTGTTTCCATATTTCCTTTTTTTTTTTTCTCCTCCGTGTTCGCTCGAGAACATTTTTCTCATGTCACTTGTCATTTCATAGTGAAAGGTGAGGCTTCTTTCCGCATCATCAGCCGCTACAGTACATTTGCTCATGCTCCTGACACCAGTGAGTGTGAAAATTCCAAATGATATGCTGGGGAGAAAAAAAAAAACAAGAAAAAAAACAACAACTATCAAAAGGCAAAGGCGGCTACATCACAGATTTGAGACTTTCTAGAAATGTGGTTTAACTCGGGGAGAAGGCTGCTCACTTTACTGCTGTACTAACACACACACACAAAAAAAAAAAAACACCATCCTCTGAGGGAACAGTCCATTATCGCCGGTGACAAACATGAAAAGCAAATGGTGAGGAGCTCGTCGGGAAAATGCCACTCTGCAGGAAAACATTTAAGATGCTCACTGCCAGCGAGGGTTTCTTCAGCTGCCCAAACATCTCCCCACATAGTCTCTCTTTTCATTAGTGCAACTCAGAGAAATGTCAAGTAAGATAACCCATTATCTTCCCTGTTGACAATACACACACACACACACACACACACACACACACACACACACACACACACACACACACACACACACACACACACACAGAAATGCAGCGTACCAGCATCCCCGGCTACCAATCCCTGTATATTGCTTTTCAAGTGAGATTCCATTGCTTCATTTGCCTCTGCTGCTGTTGCTGTGCATCAGTTCAGGGCTGCTACTGAGGAGTGACTTCCATTGTTTTCACCGCTGCTGCAATTTCAAACCACATGACAATCTATTGACATATTTATTATCATTTCCCTCTTGTAAAACACACACACACACACACACACACACACACACACACACACACACACATACACACAAAGGGTGTTTCAATCGTCCTCTATGTTCAAGTATCTTCTTTTATTTTCAGAAAGTCTCTCCTTCTCTCCTCCTTTTCTTACAGTGAGGCAGAATACTGTATTCTGATTGAATCTAAGCTTGGATTATACAAAAGGATATGAGCATTAATGTGACTTTTATCAGCCTCTATTGGTGACACACAACAATAGCATGGTCAGGTGTCTGGTAGAGCTTGCTGCAGCTTGTATTGGACAGAAGTATAACCCCCTTAATAATTTGAAAGTGAGTACTATTAGCTTTTAAGTGTAAAACAAGTGCCCTATTCTATGTATAGCAACCACATAATTGGGCTCAGACCCCAGAAGGCTGTTGCCATGTATACAGTCAGTGTAAATAGCACCATCTGGCTGGTGATTCTGTGTCGGTCATTAAAGCCCCCCCCCTCTTTGAACGTGATTACAGTGCATACTTCAAACGAATGGGTTGAGATCATGATACTGGGAGTAAATATTGGGGAACCAGTGAATGAAGGGATGGAAATAATGTGGATGGCTGCTGGTGGTGAAGAGCCACCGAGCTGTGAGAACCAGATTCTGCCAGCTTTAGATAATGGGGAGGGAGAGAGGAACAGCTGGGCTGTAAGCATTCGTGTCATGTTGGAGGCTGAACATCTGATCTTATAGAGAAGCAGCGCATGACTCACACTGCTGAATGCTCAGTGGGAAGTGCCGAGCCGACACAATTAGAACACAGAACACACATGCGCGCGCACACATACACATAGGCACGCAAGGCTTCTTGGCTTTCCTTCAGGTGGTGAGGTGCCAACACAACAGACCCCACCAAACCACCTGTGGACCCGAGCCAAATCATGGTTGATTGGAGTTGGGTTCTGTAACATCACAGGTTGTGCAGCTTCTACCCCTCAAATCCACAAAGTTAAAAAAAACAAAACAACCAAGGCTTTAGTCAATAGATTAAAGTGAGGCTATATTCATCATAAAAGCTCTTGTGGCTATGTTAACACAAAAGCTACAGATTCATATCCTGCTGGTTGTAACAATGGCTGCTCTGCACTTAAGCGAATATTCATGTGAAGCTGCTGGAGGTGTGTGTTGTGTGGGAATGTTGACATCTGGCTGTGTGCGTAGGAGGTTCGGTTCAGTCACCTTTACACTGAGGTAAGCTGCTGCACCTTTTCTTGACACTTTAGTTTTGTGAAATGTCTGAATTACTATTTCTATTCTATTATTAACAGTTGGAAAACAAAATGATTTGTATACCGGTAATGTTAAAATAATGAAACCCCCCTGTGTCTGCAATCTATGTAACTTCATCTCAACCAATTTCCTATTATAAAGAAAATGGAAAAAAAAATGAATATTGTATTTAAATTATCAATGTTTCTTTTAAAAATAGGAAATAGAGACATTTTCCAATTCATTTTACCCTCAGAATAGAATGTTGTGTTGTTTCCTTATTACAGATTTTCATACAGTGAGTCAAACATGAAAAATCCAATTCCCAGTGCTACAAACTGGGTTGAATTTAAATGAGGTTTTATTATCAAAAGGTTACTCTGACACAATCCTCACAATGAAATTTGTCCATGGATGCTTTCACTACGATGTATGAGCATTTATTTTCTACTGTCAAGAAGACAGGTGTCCACACACTGCAATATAAATGCAGGAGACTGAAAGGTTCTCAGTGGCTTTGGCTTTTCAGTGCACTCTCTGGAAGCATCTGACAGGTGAGATCTATTAACTCTACGGGGTTCCTTAGCAAGAAAAATGAAACTTAGGAATTTCAAGACTTTTTTTATAAACCCCCCCCCAAGCATGACGTTCTAGTGCCGTAAGCCTTAAGACAAGTCTTATCCACTGTCTAAAGAGCCTACGTTTTGCACAGGTTAATGTTGACCCTCAAAGGCTCCCAGACTGAATGGAATTTGTCAGAATGTCCTACAGTATAGCAAATTGGTGTAAAAATAACATTACATCCTCAAGCCACTGTCCTGTGTTAGGTGGTATGCTTGATTTCCAATGGAGTAGAATTTGTCTTCTAGCCAGCTGTTACACTGATGAGCAGGATGGGACACACACCTGGGCCTGGTCTGCTCCATGCATAAAAGCCAGAAGCTGTCAGTCAAAATCTCTCTCTCTCTCTCTCTCTTTTTCTCTCTCTCTCTCTCTCTCTCTCTCTCTCTCTCTCTCTCTCTCTCTCTCTCTCTCTCTCTCTCTCTCTCTCTCTCTCCCCCCCACCCCTTGGTTTTCCTTTGTTTCACCAGACAACACCCACACACCACATGCTCACTCATCCACTCCCTACACACTTCTGTCATTTTTGTTAATTTTGATAAGTTTGTTTTACTTTTGCATTGACTACCCTCATGACTCCCCCTTTTTTTTGCCACAGTCTAGAGCCAGGCTGTGACAGTACTAACATCTGATTCTGCACTTTCCCCACTGACTCCCAAGAAATTCAACCTGCACTTTTCTGGCTGTGAATAGGAACCAGAGATTGTTATTTCTGTATGCTGCCATCCCATTTCCTGTAACTAACAGCACACAGAAATCCATTGAACTTAGACTCTACATTTCAGTTTTCTACCTGTGTAAACTAAAACATTAGAATATCTGGGTGGAACCCTTTTCCCTACAATATGGCTCTCAATAAATATATTCTAAATTTGACTATACAATTGAATTGTAATAAACAGCCCCTCAAAAAATAGACGTGTATTATAAAAAAATGTGTATTGTGAAAAAAGCAGCACTACTGCATCTGTCTGCTTGGTGAGTTCTAGTGTGGGGCCGGTCCGCTGCACTGAACGCACTGCATGACGGACAGATGTCACACAACGTCACTTTCATTGATCGAAAATGAAATGTAGGTCAAGCTGAAAGGAGCGAGTAATTCAACAAGTGTGTGGTAACAATGGCAGAGAGTTCACAACACAACTCACCTGCAGAGAGCGTGATCAGCATTCAGTCTAAGCAATAGAAAAAGCTCAGTTTGAATGATACAAAACTTGTGTCAAAATTAGGCAACCAAATAACATGTCAGTTATGAATCATCCATTTGATCAATGATGTGTCAACCTGTCCCTTTTCTTCAGGAAGGAATATACCAGAATAATAAAGGGAAAGGAGGGAATGACAGCATTACACATACTTTGAATGAGGAGGGTAAGTGCTGAGTGTAAGGGGTTGATGTGAATCTTTTAAATGACATGTTTATATTGAATATGTTGAAATGAACATACCTACATACAAGTAGGGTTGTCTCTCATAGTCTTGCCATAGCAATAACAAACAAACAATAGAGATCTCCACCTCCAGCAGCCTGGGGATTTCTAAATGTAAGATAATTATTTGACCCTTACATTTTGTCAGGGACACATTTTACTGGAAATGATGCTCTCATCATTTTCCTCTGTAGTTAACTGCATGTCCAATATGAAGGGCCGGCTTAAAGACTTTGGATTGGTGCTGCAATGCAGGGTTTAAAAAAAAAAAATCCATCCAGTTTTAGCAACCAAACCTGGAAGTCCTCAGTCTGTATGAGAGAATTCACCAGACCTCACACTGAGGATACTCAAATGATCCAAGCCCTGACCACTTACAAGATTTCTTTCATACAAGTCAGCTTTAAAAGAAATAAAAACAAAACTTTGTGGCTTACCTCTTGGTGAATGATGCTTCCATATGATGTTAGCCTCAGGTCGACCGACTGCCAGACACATAAGATTGACGTTGCTGCCCTCGTTCACTGTGATGTCCTTCGATATGTTAGTGATCCTGGCAGGTACTGTGGGGAGAAAAAGCAAGAAAATCATGATTGATGATTTTTCCTTAATTAATGACACGTGAGCAAAAGGGCTCGCTATTCCACGTGATTGGACCAGTAATGAGGTTAAAAATAACCCAGGGTTGGGGACTCAATTAGCATGAAATTAGCTGACAAATCTGACAATTCTCTGGCTCGCTGTGGTGTTATACATGATTGATTTGCTTCATCACGTGTCGTTGCCACACTGCTCATTAGACAAGCATCAGACTGATTTGGAGTAAGACATGATTTCATCTCTCTGACCTGACCAGCTTGATCTTGTGTGTTTTGTGTGTGTGTGTGTTTTTGGGTTCTTGATTAAGTGTGTCCTGTGAAATTTGTAGCAAATTGGCAAGAAGAACTATTTACAGGGACAGTTTCACTTTTTCACAGCAAAAACATTCATTTTTTGATAAGCATTATATTCGATTGAACATGGATATGAAATTCAGGCAACTAGACTACAACACTAGACATATTATTTTATTTTCTACCACATCCACAGGGTCTCAGGACAGGTACGGCGGACACAACTCAGTTCTCACCACGATTTTATTGCACATATCCGTTGAACAGCAGCAAACTAATTAGCCTGTGCTACGGCTATCCTAGCTAACTAGTTATCCCCTCGGATAATACGTGTTCATAGAATTAGTAGTAGAACTAGTAGTAGTAGGTTGTAAACCTGCAACATAAACACAAAACCAGGTATTATTCCCCAAATAACACACTTATCCGTGCACTCTTCATTTTAACTTAGAAATATTACCACTATTGTTCCTTACTTACCGACAAGCGTACCGGTCCTGACAATTAGTGTAATGATGAAAACAAAACTTAAACACCTGCCCTTAGTAATGAACAGCACACGCCCCCTCCCACACAGAAACTACCTACTGGTAAGATCTACAGACTGTTGAACTCCTCCTAAACTCAGCCACCCACACACACACACACACACACACACACACACACACACACACACACACACATCACATCTGCCACAACTGTACTAGACGGTGGAGTGTGCAATTACAATTTTAATTTTAACTCAAATTTTAATTGAAAATTTCTTCATCCTCTTTATCTTGCTATTGTTGTCCGAGTGGAAGTGTTTGTTTGTTATGTTTTTATGTTCTGATGAGCTGCTGATGAATAAAATTATATCTATCCATCTATCCATCCATCCATCCATCCATCCATCCATCCATCCATCCATCTATCTATCTATATCTGGTATCCGTTGTTTTACTCAGTACATTTTTGGTTAGTTTCTAAGTTTAACTTCACATTTCCATAATAAAAAAAACATATGATAGGCTACTGGGCCTAATTTGAGTCAATTAGATTTCTCTGTGCAAAATTGTGAGCAGTTGTCATGGTGACTCGACAGGCCTAATACACTAGTGTTCACTTGCTCTCAATTGGTCAAACACATTTTAAATACTTAAAGAATACTCACACATAGTAATTTATTCAATTTTAATACATTTTAAAATAATTAAACAATGGTAGAAAATGGTACCATGGAAAATGATGTGTTTTTCACATTTTTCACACAAATAAAAAGTAATGAATAATGTGACTATAATGTGTGGTGTGCGCCAGGGGATCAGAGCTGGAGTGATATGCTACTCTGCATCCCATTGACCTTTTGAATTTAGCGATTCAATTAGCATGCATTGCTAAATTCGGCTCAATTGGTTCATTTCAGGCACTGTGTGCAGCCTTGTTCTCTAAATGCCACCCAAAATCTTTCAGTAGACGTTGACATGGAGCCTAGTTCATGACACAATTTATTTCACCAGCATCTCAAAACTGGTGATTCAGGTAAATGAATGAAACCTGAATCACACATTTCTAAAATGACATGAAATGTGTTGTCTGCCTGCCTTTAGATAATTACCACTGCTCCATTTCTCTTCAGATGTATAAACATAATGGATGTACCTATTCACAAAACAGGATTACACAAGCAGAACTGATGACAAAATGAATTGTATTATGAGAAAGACAATTACACGCAACATTCATTCCATAAAATTACCCAGATCAGTGATGAGTTCAGCTGTAACATTAACCCCTTAATGTTGGCTGGCTAGTAAAGAATAAAGTAGAGAAATAACATCTGTATGCTCATGTGGTGCACAGTACATACAGTGCACATGTAAATGCTATGAACACACACATACACACATACACACACAAACACACACACAAAGTACATGAAAGCAGACTGAGTTTCACAAACCCTCTTTCTCTTTTCCACTGATAACTGAATATATTGTGTTTGTTTTTGTTTTCTTATTGAATTAAGTTAAAGTAGAAATGACGAACAGTTGTATTTTGATGTAATATTGACATCAAGGCAGTCACTTCCTGCCGCCATTAAAAAAAAACTACCATATTTACTGTCATTACAACAACATTACATTACAACTACAACATAGTTAGTGATTAATTTTAGTTATACAGTTAATATCTCTATTAACTTTCATATTCAATTTGACAGAGGCAAGATCTAGAATTGCTATTGGCTGAACTGAATCTGAGTTTCAGAGGAGAAAAATATATATGCTATGAACTAAAAATACATTTTAAACTCAACACCAGACTGAAAAGCAGCGTTATAGTGATGTCTCTCTCACTTCTGGCCTCACCAACATCATGGATCAGTAACCTGAAGTACCTGTAACCACACCCAACAGTGATGTCATGGTGTACTGACACACCCTGCATCACTGCAGCAAGGTGAGACAAAAAAAGAAGTGGGGGTCAGCAAAACCAACATTGTCATGGGGGTGTTAAGTTACTCTTGAAGCATTTTGTTGTAACATTCTACTAGCAGCAGACTCCTCTTCTATGTTAGTTTACCAAAGTAATCACAAAGCAATCTCAGGAAGTGGATACAAAATATTCACTTTGGAGATAGAGCAGCACGGTGCTTCTTTTAAAGTAGAATGGTGAAAGTTGATCAAAGTTCAACAGCTTAACAAATTGCACATGATGTGGCAAACAGTTTTGCTGGTGCTTGACAAACAGAGATGGATGTTACACGAGCCATCTGATGTTTAATTTTGCATCCATCAAGTTCTTGTTGCTGCATGGAATATAAATGCACCAAAAGCTGGTGGAGCATTGGTGAATATATGAAATAAGCCAATGTAATTTCCTTGTTTCATTTATTTCCACTAAATAATATAGTAGTTGTTTCCATGTCATATTTACATTTAGTGACATTAGCTTTGTGTGATTGCTTTTCCAAAATCACCTCTGTGTGTTGTGAAGCCTTTAATATGCTGGACCACCATGTGACAGGGCTCTGGCTCTGTCTCTTTTTTTGCCAAATGTGGTCCTGTTAAAAGTCCAGAGTCCAGGGTCTGGTTTCACCACTGCTTATATTCCATATTGTGTGGCATATTTTTGGCTTAAACCAGTAAGCTGTGTGGATAGCAGAATAATGTAAGCTATCCGAGGCGCCTGGGCCCAACTTGGATATAAGCTTTGTAACAGATGAGGTAATATAGAATGTAGGATGTTTTGGGATCCTGTAGTGTTTTGTGTTTCTCAGAATGAAGACCACATTTTAACACATTTGTTGCACAACAGCAAACAAAAATGTCCCTTAATGTGAATTTAAAACAACGGTGGAATCTGTGATGAGAATAATGTAGGGTATTATGTGCAAAGCAGAACCGGTGTCTAATGTGTCCCATGAACCAGATCCCCTTAGGATTGTTGTGAAGCGATCCAATATATTTCCCTCTAAACCTGCATGATGGCAAAATGCAGCGAAGAGGCTACCCGACGCTCTTCCTCTGTTTACAGCAATTAGATTAATGCCACAGAACTGATGCGGTAATGATTCGTTGAGGGTAAAAATGTAACATCTGTCGCCTTTTAAGAGGCTCTAAATAGAGGAGGGGTGAAGAGCGGTGGAGTGAGGACACAGCAGGCGCCACTTTCTCAGCCACACTGACCTCGGGCAGAGATGAATGAACAAGCATCTGTGTGCAGAGCAGGTGACAGGTCTTCCAGCTTGATAATGCCAGTGGCCAGGTGATTAAAAACATAGCTCCCCTGCCACCGGGGGCTGCTGGTGGATGTGACTGGGGGCCCAGGGACACGTCACTCTTCATGTCGGCACGGCCAAGGTGCTGCAGCCAGTAATTAATTAGAAAATGGAATCTAGAAGCCGTCCAAAGAGGAAAAGGATGCTTTTTCTGGGTATTTATTTAACACTGGAGCTCTACTGATGTGATTGCATTTAATGGCATTTTTTTCTTTTTCTAATGGCGACCATCATTCTGCTGGTGAATGTGCTTCATTCACACAAAGAAAGGAGCAGATACAAGGCAGAAGTGCAACAATGTGTTGTTATCTGCAGAGCACGAGAACATGATGCTATAGTCAGCACTGTTGCCATACTGTACATTGTTGTCTGACAGAATATGAATTATACATTTTTGGCCATTATCAAGTCAGACAATGCTCTAGTGCAAAGTCTGGAGGACATTACTGTGGTAGTACAGTATAGAAAATCTCCATTTCAAGTATTGTATGTATTAACCCTTACATACTGTTCATATTCTACACCCTCACAGTATGTTCTGGGTCAATTTTGTTGATGTATCCCTTCCACTGAAGCATGCAAACAGATGACACTCAGGTGGATTTCATATACTCATCAGTGGCTCGGTCAACTAAATGAACTTTCAATGTGGTCCAGTGTTCACCTGTTATACATGGCTGTGCATCAAGTGACAGATGTCAAATTGTTATTCTAGGCAAAAAGGGTCTTTCTCAGCATCAAGTCATGGCTAGACTAAAGCTTTCTAAGGGTGAATGCATAGAACTCTAAAACACTTTGCCCAAACTGGATCAGTTGTATCCAAAGCACGATCAGGCAGACCAAAAGTGACCACGCCATCAGAAGATCAATAAATCAAGCATAGTTCCCTGACAGATAGAAAAGCAACTTCATCACAGATACAGAACTTACTAAATAAAACACGCAAGACTCCAATCAGCAAAGGTAATGTTTTTTTGTTTTTTTAAAGCTGTCTTGTTGTGGTCTCAGAGGACAAGTAGTAGTTTCTAAACCACTTCTCAGGAGGGAAACAAGTCTAAATGCTCGGGGTGGGCTGAGAAATAGCAGCATTTCACAGTGGATGAAGGGAAAACAGAGAGATTGATGGCAGTAAAAGAAGGATGTGTGTAAGGAACAGAAGAGAGAACGATACACCGCAGTGTATGAAGTCTGGTGGTTGTGGACTTTCCTCCACAGTCACCTGACCTCAGCCCCCTCGAACATTTAGGGGGGCACTTGAAGAAAGCCAGTCATTCTGTGACATCACAAGAAGCTCTTTAGAACATTGTCAAATCATGCTGGGTTAACATGGTTCATCAGGTTTTACACAAACTGGTGGAGTCCATGTTACCTTGAGTTCATGTCATTAAAGCCAAAGGGGGACAAACCAAATACTATGTAGAAGTACCTTTAATGTCAGACTTGGTCAATATGGAGCTAATATTCACCACTTCATCGGGTAGTTGGGTAGTGTAAATGCAGGTATGCACTATACTCTATATACGGTGCTTGTACAGGTGACCAGTAACTATAGCGGTCAAATGAGTGTCACTATTTGAATAGAGCAATATGAAAAGAGAGACTGACTGGATTTAGGCACTGAACATGGTTGAGCATAGAGTTGGATCTATTGCGCAAGACCCTGCTTTAAAATGTGTGTTTGTGGTTTGCATTAACTGTGGCGAAGTAGTTAAACATCAGTGTGTTGGTTGTGTGACAATGCTTTATTCTGCTAGCCAGAAAATTTGAACCCGTACAGCCTCGAGGTCCCTCCTTCTGCAGCTCTGCATTCTAAGCCCCTCCCACAGAGGAACCTGCCGTGCACGCTGCACTCTCTGTTCCCTCAGATTGGGAATTTGGTAATACAACGTAGTACATTCCCATAGTAAGCCATTTCAAATCTAACTCCATCTAAATAGACAGATGGACCCTGCTGATTTTTGAACAATTTTAACAGCACTCAGCAGATCAGCAGAGCTTCACTGTGAAGCAAAGCATCAGTGTGGCCTTCATGAAACACTGGAAATACCACTAAAAAAGAAAATTCAATTAAACCCCAAAAATTCTTTATATATGAATGAAAAGAATGTGAAGAAAAGAAAAGAAGCTTTGTTTTAGGGGGGAGCCTGAACCTTTGACATAATCAACATCAAAGCTTGTGCTCCGATGCCAACGTTCACCAAATCTATAATAGATGCTAACTCTTCTTTCATAACAAATTACTATGCAACTGAAACATCAAAGGAATCACTGTCAGCGAGGTTTCCAATCTGCCATATCATCGCAGAACAATAGACGTCCGTGACAGATATCTCGGTTACGTTCAGTGTTCTTGTCAGTGGTTATTGTTAATTCAGAGGCACACCCAACTCCAAGAGCAAGAAACAAGAGAGAGATTCAAACGATCCAGTCTGGGAAGTGTGATAAAACACTTCGGGGTGGCTGCTTGCGCTTTGGTGCGGTGGAAAATAAACTAGGTTAGTTTTCCCACTGGCTGGTGGAAGGCACAAGCGGGTGACACCTGCCTTCAAACTGCCAAGCTTTCTCAGTTCAAAGGCAGCGCTTCATATGGGACCCGATGCATCTTATGTTCCAGGATCCAGTTCAAAGTAATGACAGCGGCACTGAAGTGAAACCACATGGCAGAGAACAATGCTGCCGCGTAAATAATATTAACTTGTGATCAGCATGAGAAAAGCTCCACATATGCTGGCCAAGATAGTCGGCTCTTTTAATTTCCCTTGTATTTACAAGTCCACACATTCAGCCGTGTGTTTATTACATTGATGAGCTGACTGGAGATTGGTAGCAGTGCTGGCCTCTTGTGACTTTATCATTATTATAAGGCTTTTTGCATGCGCAGCCTAAAAGTATATATTTCAACATCTATCTTTATTTTGTCCTATGCATCCCTTAGCTGATATTTAATTGAGCATAAAGAAGCTTTATATTTTACTTTGAACAATAATAAGTGCCCATTCAGTGTGACAGCTGACAGCATCTTGGTGAGAAAGTCCTTCAGCATATTTTTTTTCTTTTCTCTGTCTTCCTCCACAGATAATTCAACCCAGCTCACACCATTAAAGAATCTGAAAGCATTTGTTTCCAGTCTTTGTGTGTGCCAGCTGAATTAGTATGCTGAAAACAGTCCACAGAGGAGGGAATTGAACATGAAAATCTACCTTTTAGCGGAGGGCAAAAAATGATGGCCGACTAAATTCAATTTCAGATGAATGAATAAATGAGCTGCTATTAACTTATTAGGATTTTGCTAATTCATATGTTGAACATTTGTCAGCAGCTCTCACTTAGACTAACCTGTTCGAACTCCAGCCTACACACATCTTCACTGGGACTGTGTGTGTCTTATCAAGTGTAATATATTGTACAATATTTCAATGATGTTTTCAAACAATAATAATCATACGCTAAAGCAGCCCAGCCATTATGTCCATGTGGGTCCCACATGGGTTAAATGTGGGCTACATGGGTATTGAGTGGGCATGGACTTGAACTGGGCTAATTTTGCAGGTCCCACATGGTTTCAGTAACATGGGCCCCACATGTGTAGCCCACGTGGGCTGTGTTGGGGAAGTTACTCAAAAAATGTAACAGTACACATCACTCATTACTTTTTTAAAAGTAATGTGTTACGTTACTTAATTACTCCCTGTGGAAAGTAATTACACTACTAGTTACATTACTTTTGTGTTACTCCTTAGCAACGCCAGTGATGTTGTGTAAAAATAATATATCAACAGATAAAATAATATGAGTCATAACACCATGTTGTACAAATAATAACTGCCTCAAAATAATATATAGACAACCTGTTTCTCCTCAGAGTCAGCACTAGACTGGCCGGGCTAAAGAGACACTAGAGGCGGGAGCACTAGATAGCGTTACCATGCCAACATAACACCGGTACAGATAGCTCACTGCAGTTTTCCTGTCTTATGACGGCCGTCCGTTCACTATTATCGGTACTTTACTGAGTTTTTCTCTGAAAGACGGAGATTAACGAGCAACACACAAGCTTTGGCTGCTTGGTTGGGGTCTGCACCGAGCCTGGGCATCACTGCGGGTCCCAACAGTGTTTCTCTATTAGCTTGGTGCTAGCATCAGAGGTCAGGCAGTTATGCTGCAAGCATGCATGAAACGCACTTTTGATTATTTTTTTATCCGACCAATTTATGCAAAATAATTGAAGAACTAATTTAATGCAAGTAACGCTACATGTCCTTGTTTAGTAAGTAATGTGATTACTGACTGTAGATAATGTTACAACACTGCACGTGGGCTAAGCAGGCATGGACATAAACAGGGCATACTGTATGGGCCCCATATTGTTTCAGAAACACGGGCCCCAAATGTGTAACTCACCCAGTTGGGTCCCACCTGAAACCCAGTCAGAACCCACTTGAATCCCATATGGTCAAACACAGGTGGAGCCACCATAGAAACTGTGCACAAACCTATGTGGGACCCATATTGCAGCCCAAATGTAACCCCCTTATGGGGCCCACATGGACATGCTGGCTGGGACCTTTCAAAGAAATGTTCCAAAGTATTTTACAAAGAAAAAAAAAAAACTGAATTAATACTGTTCACAAACTACAAAACAGAATTTTTGAATTTAAGATGAAGAATGGACAGACTAGAATTTGAATGAAATGACAGCAGCCATCATTAATTTGAAAACAAACAAACATCATAATGTTTTTCACATCAATACTTTCTGTCACACATTCTTGATTAATGGTTTAATCAAACCATCACTCTACAGTGCAGAGCAGGTCAACATAGCAACATATTCTAAGGTTACTTCATTTATGGTCATTTTCACTAAAATATGTTAAAACAGTGCATGAAGTAGATGAGATGTGTTTTCTGGTATGCTGGAGAATACAATACAAAGCTGAAAAAAAAATACTACCAAAAGCAATTCACTTAACTCAACATGAATGAGAGAGAGTAATACAGGGAGTTAACATCAACTATGCCTTATATGAAAAAAGGCTTCCTGACTGAACTTTCTCTAAGATATAACTCCTCCCTGTATGACTATCTCTCATGCATGCTCACTTATTTCCTGGTTGTCAATGTTCAGGGGGCAAAGTTAGAGTTTCAGTTGTCACCTGTCACTCATGTTATCCAATAGCACAATGCCACACTTTCATCGTTAGCCGCAGTCTTTTTAAATATGTCTTTCTCTCTCTGCTCTGGTGTGACATACAGCTGTTATGTCAGACTAGTTTCTGCAGGATCAACAGTCCCATGTTTTTGGCCATCATCTCATCCAACTCACTAAACATCTATCTATCTCACAGCTGTTCTGGAATGATGTCCTCATAGAGTTCAAGTGCCAAACACTTTGTCTATCTCATTGTACTTATATAATAAACAGCATTCTTTTCACTTTTCACATTCAGTTGTCTCTCCTGATTGAAATATGATCATATACTTAGTTGTTTTCCCAATTATTCAAAGACAAATGTGATCACTGGCAGAATAAGGTTCAAAAGCAACATTTGTCTTCTAATGCAAACAAAAGCAGAACTTTAAAACCACAGACCACAGTTCACATCTTCAGTCCTCTGTGTGGTTAGGGTTAGGCAACAAAAGCACTTCGGTTGAGATAGTGAAAGTCACTGCAGACATTTTCTACGTTTAATCAAGACTGTGATGTTCCCTAGGCTTAATTAATGCTGCCGAGACTTAAGTATAACCATAAAAAGGAGTTATGAGTTATTAGTTAATAATAGCACATACTGTACAGCTGAAGCAGACATTTATCTCTGATACATTTCAGTATCAACATTTTTGCAACCTGAAAGATTTGATAACATTTTCTCATTATGTTGACAGCAAATGTAATTCAAGCAGCATTATGTTCCTTTCAAAGTGCATTCCATGCAATTTAATGCTTTATAGAGGAAACATCATTTTCAAGGAGGCAGGGTTGCTGCTGCACAGATATCACACTGTTTCAGTTAGTCATGCCTGACCACACCTATTGATGAAGCTCTCCTCTTAATTTCCCCTCATCCCCCGACTGTGCAGCGGTGACGTTGCACGTTTTTCGACTAAAAAGTAAGATGTCACACCCTGTCACACAGTGCCATGTGACTGCCCTAGGTGCTGTGCACCACTGATTCACAAAAACAGCACCCAGGGTGTCACATCCTTTTGAAAAGAGAAAATAAATAAATAAATAAAGCTCAGGCAAAGACGTTTGAATGTCAGGATTAATGCTCTTGGTGTTCTGGTTTTTTTCTTTCTTTTTTTGTGATCTTAAAAAATACACTGATTATAATTTGAATTTAGAGACCCTCTAATAACTGTCAGACCTGAGTTCTAAAAAATAAGCAATTAAGTTTCTGTTTTATTTCTCTGTGGTCATACAACTAGGAAATCCAATGTTTTATGCATGACAACATATGCCAAACATCTCACAACTCATCACCAATAAGCTGCTTTCAGGCTTTTTTTGACAGCCACTTAACACTACAAAACCCTTTGATTCATTTTTCTTGTGTTTAAAAAAAAAAAAAAAAAAATCCATCAGGAGAGACATTAATGGTCGGAAATCCCAAAGTCATTTTATCTCTGTCATGTTGTAGTCAAATGTCGGGTGATCTATGTCAGAAGTGTTTCAGTATGACACAAATGCTGATGCTCTCTTGTTATTTGCTTCGCTGTGACACAAATCCAATTAAAAGGCACAAAAGGTGCTTTAGATGTGGGCCTATCAGTGAAATGTGTTGCTCTGTGTGTATCTGGATGCGCTGATAAAATTGTGTGTTTTGTCATAGTTTAAAACTCCATCTCTAATCATTGGTGACTGGCGAAAGTAATATCTAGTTGATTTCATATGGAGGAGAGTGCATCATTTAAATCCCACGCAGTGTGGCTCGCATTCACAACATAATCCAGTCAGCCAACAAATTAAATGACAGTGTGATATGAATGTGCTCCTCACAAATGAAAAGAAGGAAAGTAAGAACTACTGAGAAAAACATGTTCTTGCAATTTCTCGTAGACCTTCACAGGGTTTATTCTCCCGCTTTCCGTCCCCACAGTCTCTTCTTCTATCTTTTCATGCCTGCCGCCGTGTTTTCACACAGCAGATTTTTAAGGTTTGTGCAAAATTAAAATGTAATGCATCCCGCAGCGCACCGAGGGACTGTCTTGCTGAAATTTTAAATGTATTCTGTATTTTTCAAAGCAGGTAGAAGCATGTAGCTGCAACAAGAATGAAGGAAAAAAAAACAACAACTATTTGGCTGTTTAAAATCTTGAAAACCTTGACATTTGCAACAACAGACCATATGATTGAGTTGACAGTTGTGTACATGTATATTCAATATTTGATATAAACTAGCTCACTATTTAGTTTGTGAAGTATGGTCATATATTTTTTGGAACCAACTTTTGTTCCAAGTCTGTAAAAAACATGTATTGTGAATCTGACCTGTGTGCCTTCACTGCACAATGTATTATTTATGATTTCTACTTCATGGAAGTCAGTACAGCAGGCACAATTATCATAACGTGTTGTTATATAATAGTCAGGTAATATAAAAACATTTGATAGCACTGCAGTATACCATAAGCTGCAAACGCTGATCCAAGATAATGCTGAAACCACACTGTTACATGTGTTTGTGTTTGGTTCTTTCTTCTTTATTTTCATCAAGATACTCCCTCCCTCCTCCGCTGATCGCCGCAGCTGCGCCTGGTTTGCCATCAGCCTCAGCATTAAAGCTCCAGGGACAGCTAGACCTGCTTCCAGTGGGCCATTCGGCAGCATTGTGGCTATTGTGCACTCATTCTAAGCTAGTGCTGTTAAACAATAGTGCTATTTTTTAGTAACTTTTTCAGATCGGCTTCCTTTAGTTTAGTGAAGCCTGTTTTCTGTTCATTAAGATTTGGTTACAGATGATCTTTATCTAAATTGGTACTGCTACTTCAGTCATTTTTCTCCCAACTGTTACACTCCTCGTCCGCTAAACATTCGGGGTCGTAACACACACATGTCATGTCTCAGTAATATGCTGCAGGCTTCTTTGAAAAGAAAAAAAAAAGGGTTAAATATCCTGCTTCACACAACTCAGAACTCTTCACATCGAGGAGAATGGAAGATATAAAGAGAAAAGGGACATTTCACCTTGTTACATTTGATACTATCACAGTGTTAGGTGATGCCCTTACTTTGTTCACTTCATGTTCATTTGAGCCAAGAAACAAAAAAAAAAAGGTCAGCGAGGTGATCAACTCATAATCTCCCCTGTGTACAATATCACTGACAGGTCACAGGAGAACCAGCAAACATCCATCCAATACTACACGACTCTAAAAGAGCATCAGTGTACTCCATGTATCAGGTTTAATTCCCTACATGGGACTTTGGATTTATTGATGAGTTGTTTGCTCTTGTTTCGTCTCATAAAGGTCACACAAATGATCTTCTATGTAATCCAAGACTCAAATATTAAAAATGCACATTTTTCAGACTGTAATAGAAGCTTGAATGTTGGCATGCTAAGTACAACTAAGGGCCCAAAAATGGAATAAATCAATAAGATGGGAAGGGGATATATAATCTGATATTACTTTAACATTTCGGAGCTCTTATCAAGAGAGGCTTAAAGTCTAATAAGTACAACCAAAGATTTTTTTTAACAAGTTGTAATTTCTCCAAAGGATCAACATGCCAAAAAGCCAAAAATAAGAACAGCGAAAAGCCGAGGCCATAAAACTGTGGACAGATAGAACGTGTCAGATTCTGGCTTCAAAAAGCATTCTTCTCAATAGGCTGCAGGCAAAGCTGAGGCATTAAGTCATGTGTCTAATGTGGCTCCCAGCTCCAGTTCACAACTCTATTCAATTTTCAAAGCAGCGATGCTGGGAGAATGCTGACCACAAAAATACAGTCTGTCCATGAAAGGGGAGGGGGAGGATATCTGAGGTGAATTTCATCACTTTGCCTGCTGCGCTACTGAAATATAGAGATACAAAATCCTAACTCTCCCTAAGTGTAAAGCACTTTGCAATTTGTGTTGTGAATTGTTTTGAAACATTTATTTTGCTTTGTTTTTTTAATGGAGACGGTTTCAAGAAGTAGAAATGGTAGAAACAAAGCACACAGTTTCCACTATCTTGAGTTTATAACTGTAAGATACAACAGAAACGTGTTGTAAGACTACAGTTACACACTGTTACAGCAGTTGGACTGACTCCAAACGTATTACATTTGGTTTTAAATAGGTGTGCTAAGGTAAAAATCGTATACTCTATCTTATCCTTCAATCTATGCTGCTGCTCCCTGCTGCAGTATCACTGACTTCACAGCAGGGTGAAACAAGTTCCATCATGGTTTGATCTGATGATCAGTACCATGGCACTGACTTCACTCTGATTCCATACATACCTGCTACTTTTTTTTTTTTTTTTTGGGGGGGGGTTTATCTTATAGAACTTTCTGTTGAATGAGTTTTGAGATTTAATTAAAAACACAGTATGTTCACCGTTGATGTTTGGAAAGTTGGCGTTCCAGACTTAAAGGAGCAGTGTGTAGGATTTATTGGCATCTAGCAGTGAGGTTGCATATTGTGTCCGACTGAATACCCCTCCTCTGCTTATGGTGGCAGTGAAACTTGCAAAAGATGCAAATGGCCCTGTCTCGAGTGTGTAGTTGTCCATTCTGGGCTACTGTAGAAACATTGCAGGCTCTGTGGAAGATGACATGCTCCTTATGTAGATAAAAGAGCTCATTCTAAGGTAATGAAAAGAGGAAAATTCTTCTTTTCATCAGATTAAAAGCTAATAAATCTACTCTGATTGATATCATCACATTCTACACACTGCACCTTTAATAAGAGCAACGTGTGTTTTATATATGGAAGCTAAACTGTTTCTGTGCAGGAGATTTTAGTTTCCCCATCTGCATTAATAAAGAATTAGAAGAGTAGCAATAGGAAGGCAACTAAACAATCATCATTCATGTACCTTGAAGGTGTTTAAACAAATCAATTTGCAGGAGGTGTTCAAAAAACCTGTTATTTTGTGTTACTTGGCAAAATAGAAGATTGCATAGAACCGCAAAGGATTCCTGCACTGACAATTATACACTCAAATGAAGACGCACCAGCATGTATTTATTTATTAAATGTATTGTTATTACTTCAAGACCTGACCCTGAATGACCCTCTATTCTGTAAATGAACCAGACTGTTTTCTGAAAGTGAATCCATTGATTTTTAGCTCAGAAGTATAGACTGTTTCCACACTCCCCACCGAATCGATTCGGTATGCTTATTTCATGTCTTACTTACTGAAATTGTGTAATACATGACTTTTATATTAGCATTTTTTTTTCTTGTTTGTTTTTTTTATCTCTTTCTATTTAATTGCCTTCATCTAAATCAGTGGTTTAATGTACATAACATACAGTAGATCAATGCAAGGTAGTTAATAAGCCACTCTATTGGGACTCTTTATTTTCCTCAGCCAGGCTCAAAGTGGAGGAGAGACTGAATACATTATTAGTGGGAGAAATGCATTAATGTGCAAGTGGAGTTGGGACACGTGTCAATAATGACCAATTGCATGAGAGAGAATTGAAATTGTCACCTCTATGAAACCCCTGAAATTCCAAAATATTAATTCAGGACACTCCAAATATTAATATACATGAACACATGTGCTGCAGCTGCTGGCATCACGGTACTGCTGCTTATTTTGTGCAAACAATGAACCCTTTATTGGGCGAAAAAGTATATGTGGTAACTTCCATAAACATCTGAAATAGCCTCCCCATGCCTCTCTGTGAGGTTGTAGAACCATGTGGATTCCTCCTAGCCAATCAGGCTACGTCACAGATAGCGACATTATTGTGGCATCTGACGAATCAGCAGTTGCCTGGAGCATTTCAAACTTCAGGGTTTTTCAAGAATTTGTAAAGTATGGTTGTGTGTCCCGTCGCTACTCCCACAGCTACGGTCATAACATCCAAACTAACAATGGTAAATTGATGAAACTCACATAATATATAGTTGAATAGTTGCGCTGACTATTGAGATAGGTGTTGTTTGCGTAGGATTTCTAGAAATGACTGAAATGTTTGGCATTTTATATGATAATTAATACATTTAAACTCTGCAGTCTTCCTCTGCATATTTGAGAGTCCTAATTTATGCTTTTGAGTGCTTATGAGTGCATACACTATCCTTAAATAAACAGAGCAAAGTCAGTTTGGATATGTTCTGGTTAGTGTTTGAAAAGTGCACAAATACACTGTTACTGTTGATAGAATATTGAATTGATGAATAAAGCAGGAGTGTGTTTAAACATCTTTTATTTGTTCTCAGCATACAGGATGTTGGTGTATGGCTGGAGCACACGTGGCACAGAGCCTCCAGCTGTCAGAGGCTGTTTTACACACAGAATGTTTTATGCACAGAACTGAAAAGTCAATGTAATGATCTTCGTGACACGACAGAAAATTAATATTTCCTTTCTTGAACCTTACTTTGAACTTTCATTTAATAAAACTGCAGATGAGCCAGCGCCCATCCTTCTCTTCTGCTAATGTAAAATATGTGAAAGGCCAAAAAAGGTCTGAGCTCAATCAACTATAATCTCCACCCTCAAGGATATGGATGTATATTCAACTTTAGTATGAAAATTCTTTCAAAGGTAAACTCAAAGTCCTTTCTCAACGTTAAAGTGTCAATTTTGACCCTACACAGAACAATCAACTCCCATCCTACCTCCAGAGACTCCCCAAAGATGAGATTTATAGATTTATGACACAGACTAAACGAACAGCTACATTCTTTCATCAACTCAAGACTCAGAAAACACTGAATTAAAAGACCTTTCCCTTGGGGGGGAAAAAGGTCAGTTTTACCTCAATTTAACCTCATCAGTTGGTTTGATGAGTTGGGACAATCCTATCTATTCCAAATTCTCTTTTTTATCTGTCTAATCACACACACACACACACACACACACACACACACACACACACACACACACACACACACACACACACACACACACACACACACACACACACACACACACACACACACACACACACACACACACACACACACACATCCCCCCCTTTGTTTTTCACTGTGGTGTCACTTTAGATAAGAACATTTGCCAGATGTCAGTCATAAATGTATAGAAGGCTTGAGATTCAATGTTTAGTGAGGATATAACCATATTGTCAACTATATAATATATGAAATGGTATAACCCTTTTTTTCCTGTGATTAAATATAGCTAAAATAATCATGTTTAAAGTGCCACACACTATATGTACCAACAATATGTTATTCACTAAATTGCTGTTAAACTCTATAGAACTTGCTGTATGAATGTGGTACTTATGAAGTATTAGTTTGAATTAACATTAGTAATTGTTAACATTAAAAGTAAGTTTAACATTTAACATTACACTAAACTGATCGCTGTTTAACCTTTCTGTATGAGATGTGTTTTAATACCTCCACATCACATTATCTACTAAGTAAACTTGCACATTAAGTTTAATTACTAAGCCGATAAGGTTAAATACACATGCTGTTCTTTCTTAGATGCGCTTACAGAGAAACACAAAATGTCACCCGAGCAGAGACGGTAGCTTTGGGTGTTTTTTTTGCAAAGCCTTTAATCTGTCAGCACAGACATTAATGTGACTGAATGAGAATTTAGAATCAATGATTAGTGTCTATCCGAGTTTTTACTCCAGCAAATGTGTCTCGTTGTTGTGCTAAAGCTACATACTGGAAGAACTGGTGTGAGGTTAAAGAGCAACTTAAAGGTTGATTTACACTTCTTATGCCTGTGAAAGGTTAATATATGATTTTCATAGTTTAATGAGACATGATGGAAGAAGTTAAAATGGAAAAGTTAACAATTTGAGCAGCACCATTAAAATGAGCCTCTGATCACGTCACGTAAGGGAGTCGCGGTGGTCACAGCTGCAGTACACTGTGTGTGCAGTAGTAGGTGCTAATGAGTCTGAGCAGTTGAACTGATTTTAAGTAACATATGATGTGTGTTTATTGTTGCTAAGCAGCGTAACTAACCTGTCAACCCACCAGCTGATGATAAGGAATAATACTAGTGTTAGTTAGTTTATTTTATAAACACCATCATCAGCCACTTAGCACTCAGTCATTAAATCTAATTCATTATTTGAGTCAGTGTGTGTATTAAATATTATATCGCTGAATGTGATCTAAATATGTTTTATCTAGACTTTAGTAAAGAATCTCAGCATGGATGTCTTGTTTCTAATATGACATTATTACAAGTCAGATTCATTCTACTATTCATACTCATATTTACAAAGAGGTTACATTTTTAACTTCAGACTGAATTGTTTGTTGGGGGAAAATTAAGATCATAAATTTAAATGATCTGATATAATATATTTCATAGCAGTGTTTTATAGCTTAGTGGTTGTGTGTAACTTTCACATTAGTGTTTTGAATGTGTGTGGTGGGATTAAACATTGGTTTACATGTGTATTACATAATGTGCTTTATTTTACTCAGTGCTGTTGTTGAATATTAGAATGCACTAATGCACTTGTTATTATTATTGGCCGCTGATGCCTGCAGGCCTAGCCAGTAATTGAGCATCTGTTTGATAATTATGAAGCTGCTCTTAACTGCATGAAAACGTTTTAATACATCCAAACACTTGGTTGTTATTGTGATAATGAGGCCATTGAAAGCCTTTGTAATGTCCTCTGTCGTCCAGTTAAAAAATTATATTAGAGACGTCCCCCCTCTCTCTCTCTCTCTCTCTCTCTCTCTCTCTCTCTCTCACTCTCTCACTCTCTCTTTCTCTCTCTCTCTCTCTCTCTCTCTCTTTCTCTCTCTCTCTCTCTCTCTCTCTCTCTCTCTCTCTCTCTCTCTCTCTCTCTCACTCTCTCTCTCTCTCTCTCCCTCCCACAACATATAACTGACCTAACAAGCTGATCTGTGTGCACTAGTTGTATTGTGGGTACAGCTGGTGCTACCTCATATGTGATAGCAAATCAATTAAATCGATCAATCAATTTCTATTAATCATTATTGAGACAAAATGATTCATTTGTATCTGATCCTTTAAACACTTGGGATCAAAATCATGTCTTTGTATTGCATCATATACATAAGAAACATTAATGTATCTCTTATTGTTCTGCTCTCCCTCATGTAATGTCACTACACTACATTATTTCCCTACACATTGATCCATTGGGTCAGGGTCTAACCTGCAAATGAGGGGAGTTTATTTGTTCTGTCTCAAATAGGGCTGTAACTAAATATATATTTTTTCTTCATTACTGATTCATGTGGGGAACAAAAAAAACAAACAAACACAAATCACAGTTTTATTCCAATTTCTTGTTTTCTCTAACCAATAGTCCAAAAGCCAAATATATTACATTTAATATCATAAAAGTCTAATAAACCAGCAACTATGTATATTTTGTGAAGCTGGAACCAGCGAATCTTGATGAGATGAATTATTACCTAATCCATCATTTGACTAACTGTTTCAGCTCCAGTCTCTAAATATTGCAGCTGCATTTCACACTAAAGGTAATGACACTGACATCAAAGAGACGGGGTCCATGTTGTTGATGAACTCACATTAACAGGTGCAATGTCTTTCAGAAAAGGCCCGTGTGTCTACACAGGAGGCGTTTCAGGCGTATTTCTCAGTCATCTGTCTGACAGAACAGATGTGCTTCTGCTTTAGTCAATAAAGCTGTGTACATGGACATGGAACAGCTTGTGTTTCACTTGTGACTATCCACAACAAAGCTTCTTTTAAAGTGTTCCAGTGTGTTTCCTTCAGTGACTGTGTTTATTTGTGTGTGATGACAATGTACAATACACACTCATTTTACTCTCTATCTTAATAAAACTTCTACAGACTATATTAATGACTGAGTTGACAGTTTATATGAACTTAATGAACCACAGAGTGAGATATGTGTTGATGGTTGTATAGTTTTTGGAACCAAAGTTTGGTCAGTAGCTAAATGTATTCTGGATTGGACCTTGTATGCCTTCATTGTGCCAGATGCAGGGGTTCTGTATCTGTAATGACTTAGGAAACCACTTCATGGGAGTCAGCACAAGCAGAACAGGTATTTATATACTGCATGGCTATAAAACCAGTTACAGACACTGTTCCCTCATTATGTTCACATGTTCCTAGTTTATAATGGTGAAACTATAAATGTCAGTTTGAAGCCTTTCTTGCCTCCCTTCTTTCAGAGATGTCAGCGTCAATGTAGCAAATGCATAGCCAAGAATTAGGCTAAGTGATGTTCTGAGTAACACATTTATTCAGTGCTGACATGAAAAGGTCTCATATCTGTCTGTTTAATGTAAGTTCATCAACTAGTTATCTCAGCACAAAACAGAGAGAAACAGTCTTAGTGATGCGGTGAGGTTGCCAGGCAACCAGAGGAGACTTCAGGAAGTCAGTGCTCCTGGACAGGAAATAGCGCAGCACATGTACCCCACCAAAAAACTACACCTTGTCATTTGTACATTTCAGTTTAACAAATGAAACAAAAATGATAATGTGTTAATTGATGAGTGTTACATGTTAGTTGGATCTTGTTGCCTTCACACAGAGCCAGGCTAGCTGTTTCCAGTATTTATGCTAATAAGCTAAGCTATCTCTCTTCTGGCTCCAGCTTCATACTTAACTGACACATGAGAGTGGTTTGATCTACTGGTTTGATCTCATCTAACTCTTGGCAGCAGAGTAAATAAGTGTATTTCCCAAAACTGCCGAACTATTCCTTTAACTTGTCTGGCAGCATGACAGCGAGAACTGAAGTAATCATAGAGACAAAAAAGAGTACATTCCCATGACTAGGTATTAGATATTACCACAGCGTTATAGTGTGACCTTATTATGTTCAATTCCTAAGCCAAAAAAAAAAAAAAAAAAAAAAAAAGCCTGATTTCCTCAAATAAAAACTGAATGACATTTTGAGCGCACTGCTCTTTAACAGACCTGTCTAATGTTCTCACAGGACCGTCTTTAGGACTCATATTTCTGAACTAAGATCTGGTGAAGGTTCAGTAAGGAAGATGTCTTTCTTACATTATGTCTGTATTTCTGCTATTTCTTCATTTTCTTATTGTGTTTGATACTTCCACTTTGCCAAGTTTTTAGTTTTTTCCTACCAAAACACCCATCCTTTGAGTACAATATTAGTTGGTAGTAACTACAGTACATCATTATTAAACATTTTAAAGGGGAACTGCTAATTTCCAGCTCATTATATTATATTATATTAAAGTAAGGTAAGGTAAGGTACACCTTATTGATCCCCCTAGGGGGAAATTCAAAATTGACACAACAATAGCCTTGTAATGGTGAAGTGATGAAAACAAAACAAATAAAAAAAATGTAAATATACAATAAACAATCTCTAAAATGATCTGTAATTATAAACAATATACATACATTCCTTATACTATATACAAGTGTGCATTGTTCCTGTGATTAAACAGCCTCAGTCTTATTAGTGGGAGTGGGAGGTACTGGGAGCTGTGGTGTTCTACAGTCTGATAGCTGATGCTATGAAAGAGCCTCCCAAGCGCTTTGAGGCACGTGGCTTAATGAGTCTGTGGCTGAACATGCTCCTGAGCTGCCTCAGCTCGGTAAAGAGGAATTAGCTAGATTTTTATTCTGGGACTCCACTAGAGTAGTTCTGCATGATTCACAGTTCAAAAAGTTGTTATTTATCTAACACTGGCCTTTTATGCAGTCCCTCAGTTCAGCCTCAGTCTGGAACAGACAGTCTTTGCTCCTGTGTCCTTAAGGCTACTACCATTAAAGACATATTTATAAAGGTTTAAACTTAATGAAGCTTCACATAGATGGAGTCTAACCACCAAAAATCTTCCTGTGTGGCAAATCTCAATAAACACTGCCATACAATTCCAATGGATATCTCCTTTTTGACCTATTAGTACATTAATATGAGAATCTGCTGTCACCTGTAGGGAATATAATCATTATTATAGAATTCAAGTGTACCACCAGAAGATGTAGTCTGTACAGAAAATTGCCATTCCAAACCAACAACAGAAAGATGTTGTGCCTGGTGCACTGAATTTGACCAATGACTGTCCTCATAGTGAGATTCTTGGAGTTCAATCATACTGAAAAATTAAAAATAAAGGGAACCAGTGCTTCTCTGCTTGACAGTTGCTGTTTAAAAGATAGATGTCGGTTGAGCCCCTGCAATGGACTTGGCTTCCTGTCCAGAGGGGTGTATGGCTAAGCTGCTTCACGCCTCAAAAACAGGAGATAATCTCCTTAGCATTGGGCCCCATCAGCTCAAACAGGGCTTACTTTAAAGACTAAAAAGACTGACTACCCATCAGATCAGTGTATCATTGTACAGATTTGGTGCACTTTCATCTGATGAAAACATCTCAGTAAAATCAGGTGATCTATGCTGCTAACACATCCCAAAATTAGGCCTGGTGGTAGGACAAGCTGCAGGGTGGGATATAAAAATGTCTCAGAGCAAATAATTAATGATACACAGTGCTGCTGAATATTAAACATCAAAGATTTAATTTGAATGAAAGCCATGGAAGCTGGTTTAACATATCTGCATGTGCTCATCATGTAAGCACAGCCAAAACAGGAACATGAAAACAGCGTAGTTCATTCCAAATAGCCATGGCGCTCGCTAGGTGATAAATTGAAAGTGAAATCCCCACCAGCCTCAGGAAAGAACGAGCACTTTTAAATGTGTTACACAAGCAAAGCTTATAGGGCTTACTCTCCAATTTCAGTTATCCTAATGTTGTGGAATATTTCAAATGCCTCATTACTTGCATTTTGCGAGGAAGGGAGAAGCCTCTCTCTACTCTATAATGAGCCCTGAAGCTTATTAGACCAGTGTGCATTGAATTGAAAGGACCAATGCTTTCTCTTTTCTTCTCCTCTTTATGGCAGAGAAAGGCTCGGGCCCTAATCAGGAAAACACAGAGCCACATCATTACACTTGACGAAACTAAAGAGGATAATCCTGTAGTCCATTTAGGGTATTTTATAATTGAATTGAATTACTCTTGCCTTCTAACATATCATGGTAAACTGGTATTCAGTTCGGGGGCGGGGGGTGTCAAAGTTTCTTTCAAATGAATACCCTCAAATGGACATATGAAGCAAAAGTCTGCCCACTGCAGCAAATGTGTGAAGCATCAGCCCTGCAGAGGCTCCCCACGGTCCAAACCCATGTTGGCAATGTGTTGCAGTACTGCTGAGGAGGCTAAACCGATTAACACAGTCACATTGACTGACTCCTGCATCTTAACTTGCATTAGAAGCTATATACAGTTTTAGTTTAATCAGCAAATGTGGTGTAGAATAGATGTAGAACACAAGACCTCTAGCATTTGTATATTTTAAGGTAACAACTCCTCTTTTATCCAACATTGGGTTCCCTCGAGCACGTAGCCTTGTTTCTATCGTTCTATCTGAGCACTCTATCCAGCAATATGAACAGTTCATCCCATGAATGCTGATTAGAATTCAGGCCATTAGGACACTAAAAGGGCATTAAACTGTACAACCACTGTATTGTACATGCCATGCATAATAGATTGCTAGGACTCCTCTCTTTGCACTCAAACTTTATACGAACAAGGCCAAAGTGCTGACACTGAAACTAGAGTCTGAGTGTTACAGCCTGAATGCACAATCAGAATCCTTCTTGAGTCCTCAAAGGGTAAAATGTTGAATTGATGTTCCTTCTCAGTTTCACAGCTTTTTTCTTTGGTAACAATTTAATTCCATTCCTGTGGTTTTACTGGTACATGACAGTACAAGTTATTTGCAATGACAACGGTAAATATCAGTCTAAATGAGCGAGATCCAGGAGTTGGTTGGCTTAGCGTAGCATAAAAATTGGAACAGCGGGAAAACAGCTTGGCTGGCAAGGTAATAAAATCCACCTACAAACACATTTAAAGCTCCAAAAATTAATGTGTTCTCATTCCTTAAATCCATGAAGAAAACAAAGTATTAAAGTTACAGGATTTATCTGTCGTCACTGTGGGTTTGAAGTCGATCCAAAAAATAGTGAAATTGGTATAGGTTTTTAAACATGTAATTCTGTCCAGATACATTATTGAAAATCAATGTGTTGCCTTCAGAGTCACTTCACAAGAGAGTTTTCACTTCACTATGAAGATATCTATCATTAAATGTGCTTTTGGTTTCTTTGGGAGTCAACATACACCAACTAAAATGGGGACACCCAATTCTTTACAAGAACCTACCAATTCAACATTCTAAAAATGGATTTCACTCCAACACACATAGTGGAATTATGCATATTGTGCAACAGAGCAGTATGTCAGTTAAATGTATTTAGGTCCATGTCATTGACTGACAGTCTCAGTTGGTGCATTAGCAATGACCTTGTGACTATGTGGGTTTGAATCACTGTTATCTGAAATATCCATCTAAATTCATTTTCAATTTTTTAATGTAGGCCTTTCCAGCTGTGCATCAGAACATGTTCCCATATAAATCACAGTGGGTGTTGTCATAGTGCTGTAGGAGTTATCCCATCATTAATTGACACATTAGCATCAACACACTTTACTCCATTGTTCAGACTGGTAAAACTGATCCCTTCATTATTCTCTTCATTATTGTTATTATTCAATTGTTTCGATGTAGCCAAAGTGTAAAGAAAAAAATAAAAAAACCTGCAGAGAGAGAGAGGAGGATGAAGTTTATTATAAGCGACCTGCCATATTCACACTGTGGACATTTGTAGAATATCATAATAACTGTGCATAATCTAATGAATACACACAATAAAACTGATCATGTTATAACTTTCCAATAACATAATAAAATGCTGAGCACATCATGTAATAACTTATTCCGTTTGTTTATTCCATTATGCAGAGTTATAACATTACACACAGTTAGTAAATTATATCAGTAGCCACAGTAGACCACAAACAGGGCCTTTCTGCTCCAGAGATGTGGCCAAGCAACAGCCACCATTGAGGCTTGAGGCTGGAGCCAGTGTGAAATAGATGCTGGCTTCAGTTGACTCCCATTGTGTCCCAGCGCAAAAAGTTTTACTAATGTGGCTAGTTACCTTACAATGATTTCCCTAGCACTGAGGCCCTTGCCCTAAAAAACATATTGTTTAGATCATGTATGCTTTGTTGTAATCTATCATCTTCCCAAATTCAGCAGTACCCAGTTTGCCTGCACTGTCTTCTACTGAGTCATGACAGAGAACGTTTGATTGCTGGTAACATCTGTGTTAATATTTCTGATGGCTCTAAGACTGAATTTTTAAATATCTTTTTAATGTCACTCAACACATGTCATGTTCATAAATGTGGCCATACATTGGACTTAGTTTTCACTTTGGGTATGAAATAATCATCTTTGGTTTTAAGACACATTTTTTATTTCTGATCTTGTTTCTGATAGGAAGCAATGTGTTTTCAAGTCATTTGTGCAGTGAACTGCTTCAATGATATGTGCACAATTTCTTCAGATAATATTGCTCCACTAAAATGTTTATTTAAATACAATTGATCCACTGTACCACCATGGATTTCTGAAGGAATTTGTGGCATGAAATAGGAATGTGGGAAGACTGAGAGACAGTGGAATAAATCAAAGCTCTCAGTACACTATGAGCATATGAATTGTTTTTGGATTATAATCTTATAACAGCGAAATTAAAATGCAAGAGCAAAACATTTTTCAGAGCTCATCACCTCCAACCAGCACAAACCCAGTTTCTTATTTAAAACGACTGATCGCTTAGTCGACCCTGGTACTCCTGGCGTGCCTTTTACTTCCAATGCAAACTGTGAGAGGTAAGTATGAGGATATTCCATCACAGATTCACAACCCCAACCCCCTCCTTTGATATGGCTTGTCCTCAGCTGGATACTTTTGGTGATTTTAAGGAAATTACTATCCAAGAATTAACTGACACTATTTCACACACATGACACCATTATCAAGTCTGCCGGACAATACCTACCAAATTCTTGTAAGAGGTTCTAGATACTGTATCCCCATGTCTGCGTTCAATCATAGTTCTGCATCTCCTAGATGTGTTGCTGATTATTTTAAGACAGCTAGTGTCCAGCAACTTCTTAAAAAAGACCTGGTTCTGATCCCTCTGGTCATAGCAACTGTAGGCCAATTTCTAAGCTTTACTTTCTATCAAAAATTGCCTCGAATCAATTGTTGGAAGCCTTGATCAGGAATAACATTTTTGAGAAATTTCAGAGACTGCCCTTGTAAGATTTATCAACGATGTCTTGAAAAAGACTGATGCAGAAGAATGCTCTTTACTGATTCTGTTTGATATTAGCACTTTTTGATCTTTACATCATAGCAAGGTAGATGACACAGGTTGGTATCTATCGGTACTGCCTAGTGGCTCTTCATACTTTTTTAACAGAATATTTTTTTACCTCCTCAAGCATTGTCTGTGTATGTGGTGCTCCACACAGCTCAATTTTAGGACAATTTCTGTCTTAATTTATCCCTTTGGACCACATTATCAAACAGCATGGTATTCTATTTCATTCCTATGCAGATGTTACCCAGATGTACTTGTATTGCAAACCAACTGAATTAGCCAAGTTATATTCTTGCTAGCTGTGGTTAAGGATAGGATAGCAGTTGATTTACTTCAGCTTGATCCCTCCAAAATAGAAAACCTTATTATAGATCCTGAACACATCTATGGGTTCTGTCTGCTCTTGGTTCTCTAGCAGCATGTGGTATCCACTGTTAAAAACCTTGGAGTTACAGTTGTTACCACCTGGCTCAAGGATGGCAACAAGAAGGGAGGGCCACACACAGACATCTCAAGCAAACATTGATTTATTTAACTCAGAACAAGATAAACGTTACCTTATTAGTGGGAAGTGTAAAGTAGGAAAAGCAATGTGTGAAAATATGGTGTAACTTGTGTTGTCCAGTGCATCAAACCAAACAAAGGAAGAGAGGCTGCAGGCCGTGATGCAGGCCCAGGTGAGAGAGAGAGCCACACCCCTAAAGGCAGTCGTTTTATATGCTCTAAAAAGCTCAGCCCAGAAAGGCAGGTACAGGCAGACGACCCTCCCAGCTCCACCTATATATATGCAAAAACAGTCAGAGTGGGAGGGGTCGTCACTCATCAGAACCTCACTCTCAAGTCCCATGTTAAATTTGATCTCTTAATTTCTCCAAACAGTGATTCATTCTTTGATAACTTCTCATATACATTATTTATAATGCAATGTTTACATGCACTGGCCAAAACATGATTGCACAGCTTCATAGTGTCCTAAACGCAGCCGCCAGATTTTTAACCATATCACCAAAGCATGATCATAGCTGCCTGTCTGTTTTAGAATTTAATATTTAAGTTTTTCGTCTTGACTTTTAAGGCCCTTCATGATTTAGAACTGATCTACCTGGCTGAGCTTCTCAATCATTACTCACCAGCACATAGCATGAGATCCTCCCATAAGGCCTTGTGAGCTATTCCTCGGTCAAGGTAGGCCGAGGGCGACTGGACTTTTGCTTGTTAGGACTCCTAATATTTGGAATAGCTTACCTAGGGAACTTAGACCAAAAAATTCACTGTCTTCTCAAAACTTAATTCTGCTGTATGGCTTTTGCTTACTTATTTTATTGTTACTTTTAATTGTTTTGCGTGTTATTTTATTTGTTGACTGTGATTTTGTATTTGATTGTTTTCTTTCGTTTGTGGAGCTTATTGTTACGGCTGTTAGAGTGCTATAGTCAGCAAATGTTTTCCACTATTCATTAAGGTTTTAATTGCTAAATGAAAGCTCTCTAATAAGTGTGATGGTGGTTATTTTGGACATAATTGCTCTGTTAATAAGATATGCAGTCTGATAGTAGCTTTTGATATCTGCCATGAGGCTGTTGATTGACAGTTGGCTCACCTGCTGCTCTCCCCAGCTCAGGGACTCATATTGGATGGACTTTCGCAGCTTCTGTTTAGAGAAGAAACATATTGTTCTCCAACCAAACACACAGTTCTACTGTGTTGACTCACACTAACAAGACCCTCACAGGATGCTGTTATGCAGTATTTAGATGAGAAATATAGCGAGGTGTGTTTCCAAAGCATGAAAAGCAAATTCCCTGCACTCCTTATTTTGAAGGTCCTGACTCCAATCAGAAAAGATAAGCAGCAAATCCAGGCTTTAAACTGGCTTCAATGCAAACCACACTTCATTATGTCAACCACATACAGTCCTACAGCCTATGAATGCAATGACCTGTTACTTAAAATGTAGCCATTGTCACAGGTTTTGTATCCACTGCACTATGAAAGTTCAAGGTGCTCCCAGAGGGTTGGAATCTACTGTACATTTGAAAAGGCAGCACAGCTTTAATATTGCAGGACCTTTTGTGAGCCAAGAACAGCAAGAAAGTGGGTTTCAATATCCATATATTATATATTTCTAATTATGATTATTTGATATGCGTTTTACTGCTATGTTATGCAAGGTCTGGTCATGTAAACTGTGGGTTGTTTGTGCGGTGTTGGGACCACAGTAACATGACATATTTTTGTGACATACTTAGATAATCATTTAAGTGTTCCAGCTGTTTCCCGCCACTACATTATGAGGTAAAGTAACCAAACTCTACATCTCTATAGATTTCAGATTCTTCACCTCCATGTCCCTGCCTTCTTATTCAAAAGTAGTGAAGTTTGATGGTACAGAATGGTCATTTTGTGAACTGCTGATGTTTTAAAGGGAATCTATATTAGTGCCAGTCAGTGGCATGTTTAGGTATGAATAATGGTGGGGCATGACAGAGGCAAGATATTATGCCCTTATACTACATGACTTTATAATTTGACATAATGCTTCATATCCCTCCTGAAAAAAAAATAATATTTCACTTCTACAGCATAACTACAGGGCACTGCAGGACTAAATAAAGTATGTGGCAATACAAACACTGTTGGCAGGCTGAATAATAGCAATAGGAGTGTGGGGGGGGGGTATTTGCTGGGAAATGTATGCTCTAAATAAATGCAAGAGGACGGATGATAAAAAAAAAAAAAACATGACTGGAGGAAGAGGTAGGACAGGGACAGACATGCACATGAGTAAAAGCAAATAAGTGTGTCACTATTCAGAGGATTAAACAGTTCAGCAGCAGTGAGGTTTTAACCAGGCCTTTGAGTCCCCATAAAATCCATTAGACCATTAGAAAAATGACTTGATGGAATCACATTACAAACACATACCACATTTTACCAGCAAGATAAACTATGATTATTTCACTCAATAATTCAAAGCTCACTCTGGGAAGACTTTTCAATGACTCTGGTGTTAAAATCCTGTAGCTGCTGTTTTATGGGCTGTCAGTATGGGTAGCTACATTTGCTCTGCAGAGTAAGCCCAATTCTACTGCACTGTCTAGATGACTCCCACTGCTTTCATGTTTGGTCCTATCAGAAAGATGGCAGAGGTCCTCATTACCTGCTGGACCAGGTGTCATCACCTCTGAAAACACACACAGGAAGCAAAAAAGCATCTTCTGGGATGAACTAGGAAGTAGCATCTTTTTACCTAGAGAACCACTTCATATTCAATCACACCAAATCATTTTTGCCAGCAGTTTGGTCTGTGTTATTTTACAGTAGCTTGAAGTAGCATTGTAGTTCCATCAGCATCTGTGTCTAGTGGCTAGATTGTAGACTGTCACATAAATACAGTAGAATTCATTTATTAGTATGTAGCTAGAGCCCAGACCTCAAACATAGTAAAAAAACAACATTTAAAAAGTACTCTTTCATATCAGTGCCAGTTTATTCCATTACTGTCTGTCTCACAAGTGAACTCATCCACCAAAACTTTGCTTTGTCAAGTTATCACATTTTCAACATTCCAGTTTGTAAAACACAGGCAGGACCTGGCAACAATTCCTTGTGAGTTCTTAAAAGTTTAGGATATAAAAGCTCCAGGTTACAGGTAAGTAAGTAAAAATACCTTAAAACACCTAAAACGTATCGATTTCACCACCCGTGAACCAGAAGGAATTATCAATGGTCTTGTCATAAAATACAAGATTCTCTACTGAAATCATCAAATAGATGGATTTGCTCCCTGGGAATTCCCTCAGGGAAATTTGGCAGATCTTGCAGGGCTACCCACAGGCAAATATTCCAAGTGGTTCAGCTTTGCAGAGGCAGATATACAAAGGATGCCTCCCTCGGCGTGTCTCGGTGCGGTACATGCAAAGCTGCCTTCACTGGCCCACTGACATGCACTGTCACCAGTTAACAGTCCACCCTGTAATGGCATTTCTGGTGAAAGCGGCGGCTGACTCGGCTAAGCCTGATGACACACTTTTCCCTAAAGCTAAAGCATCAAAAGATTCTGAGCTGAACAAAGTATTTGAAACGAGTCCACCTTTCAGACTCCAAAGTGATTCATCCCTGTAAGCTGCTAGAGCCCAGACCTCACACACCTCTGTGACTGCTACTGTAGCGGTTGTATGCCGTCTGTTCTTCCTCTATTTCATAGAGTGATCAATTCATGTGTTAACCATTAGCCTGATGAACATACAGTATAGGGCACTGGCAGTTTGTTTATTGCGCACAAACATATGCAAAAAATATATATTATCTCCTTCAAGCTACCAACAGAACTGAAATCAGCCCCAAATGTGAATATTTATATTCATTTATAAATTCAGGTTAAAAACAGTTGCCCCTGTGTGTGAAATGTGATGTATAAATAAAGCTGCTTTGCCTTCACACATGCACTATTTTAACCTGCTGTGTTACTTAATCTCATTGAATTGTGATTTATTTCTTGCAATCCTTCCATGCAACATACCAAGTGCCTTCAGAGCAGCGGTAGGCAACTTTTGGATGTCTTTTATCCTGTAACTTCTTTAAACTACAAACAAACTATACAATGATGGTCAGGAACGCTTGAACAGACTTTACTTTTTGTTACTTTTTTTTCTCCTGACAAACCAATCCAGAGGAGCTGCTTCAGAGGAATCCTGTCAGACGATGAGAGGAGACGAGACAGGAAATGATTGAGTGAAATCACATCCCAAGAAGGAATTAATGAGCACATTGCGTGTGTGTGTATATACTAAAAACACTTAAGTCAAGCTAATTGTCAGGCTGGTTGATTTCCTATCACTTTACTGTATGTGATTATATACTACAACTGTCAAAAAGATGGAGAGTGAAAGTGCTTGTAAAAAAAAGAAAAAAGAAAAAAAATGCATTCCATAAATTGGATTGAGTGAAACCATGATTGAATAAATTAGGTTTTTATTTCATCAGCATTTATGTGCCGCTGCTGATGTTACTGTAAAATGATGTAGTCAAGTAATGGATATCCTTTTTGAAAAACATCCTTTTTTTTTTACTTTAACTGTTAATGTGCTCTTAATGGTAACTGTTAACCCTGTCTCAATGAAATGATGTCTTTTGTAATTGTGTGACTTTGTAAGTGGTAAAGTTGCAAAAATGTTGATAGTGGAAGTATGAGTGAAATGTTCAATGAAAAGTATTTCTTTCTTTTTTTTTACTTCTTCTGCTAAAATATCTTGTTGGTAATAAATACAGCAATATCACACTTTATTTTTTACAATGACTTGAAGCGCATGGTTATTAAAAGTTAAGCATAACCACAATATGTCACCCCGACCACGTCTCTACAACTTCAGTGCAATATTTAAATGTATCGCTTCATTCATTCCAAAAAAAAAGAAAAAAAAAAAAAAAAAAAACGATTAATTGGGAACAAAATCCTGGCAGCTCACACAATTTAATTGGGAAAGCCATTTAGTGGAATATAAGCATAATTTCCAGGAGACAGGGTTGCATACATTTTATCTTTGTGTGGTTTTCCCTGAATGTGTTATAGAGTGCAGCGTCTTCTCTGAAGTGTTTTCAACCAGAATATTTCAGTTTTACAAGAGGAAACACTTCAAGGATGAAGACTAACTGGCTGGTTTGGCAAATGTACTTTATAGTAACATCCCCATATCTGTTAAAGAGCAGCGCACAGCACAGCTTCCCTCAACTTCTAGTGGAGGAGACGGTCCCACATGGGGCTGGTGTAACAGATGATGATGTAAAGAGTTCATTTCTAACGCTGGTTAGTGTCAATTAGTGTTAAATTGAGACCTAACTACACTAAATGTCAGTAGGAAATCCATTATCATGTCAAATACCAACACAAAGACCGTTAAATGGACACTGTGGTATGAATCCATATAAAGTGATGTCATTAAATCTGATTTTGCTGTGATGAGTAAACATTGACTACGTTTACATGCACACTAATATTCCACCATTATATGACTAATATGATAAGATTCAGAGTCGGTATTTTAAAGGTTGAACAACTCCACCTTGATGACAGAAGTGTGCAGGATGCATGTAAACAGAAATATTAGTAGTCTATTCAATTTCATTAGTCATGTAAAGAGCTTGGTAGTAATATTGTCTTTTTGGAGGGCAAAAAGCAGAATATTTAGCTCATGTAAACGTTGTTAGTCATTGTCATCGTGATGCTATTTCTTGGTCAAGTTTTTGTTGTTTGTTTGTTTTGGATCAGTCTTAATTAGAGTGAAGTAAATGACGGGCAATTCATTTTCATTTGAGAACACTGTTGATTGGTTTCATGCTGATGAAAGCTGTGCTGGTGTTTCCATTTGTCTCAGAGCTGCTGCTGCATTCACTTTATTAGCACACACTGCAGTCTGAAAAGGACTGAGATGACTCAATCCAAAAATGTATCCAAACATTTGCTTTCAGTGGAGATGGAGCTGGATGAGCTACACATACACAACCTTAACAACTAAAACACAATAATCAATGTTTGGTTCATTGAATTAGAACCTTTTGTTGGAATCTGTTTTTCCCCACAACCAATAATATATGATATAATGTGTATGTTAGGTAGCAGACTGGTTACCACACATTCCATGAAACTGCAATGTCCCTGGTTCGACTCCGACAAGAGACCATTATTGCATGTCATTGCTCTCTCTTTCATCCTATGTCCTGTTGGCCTCTATGTCAGCTACTTTCAAATAAAGGTAAAAATGCCCAAAAATATAATAAAGCAATGTATATATGATAATAAATTATATATATATAATACATCTACATTATGTACATCCATGTGTATCTATATTTGATTAAAAATAAGTAAAGAAAGTTTCATACTTTCATACTACATCAAAGTTTATATAAGTGATATTAATTATTGTGAATTGTATTCATGAAGCACTGTTTATGCCCAAAAACCATGACGGCTAATTTGACCTTTAACCCCAAAAAATGTAGTTGCATTGATAAAATGGTTCTAATAGCAACCCTAAAGCAAAGTGCAGTAACAACAATGAGAATTTAGACTTCATATTATAAAGTAAGAAATCATTTCATTTATTTATTTGTTTTACTTATTCTCTTATTCATCTATCTAGATAATAATTGTCCTATCAATTACACTTCTGCATCATCTTCTTTTCATCATTGTTGTCACTATCATCATTGTTGATGCCTTGATGATTGTCACATGAATCATTTCCATTAGCCTTCTCTATTTAACACAATAGTAATATAGTCATATTTCACATCAGATTGTAGTTACACAGTTTCATTTTGACTCAATAACAAGATATCTGACTTTAATGAAAAGCAGAATTATTTCTTCTCTATTTTCTTTTCTATTTCATGTCAGATTGTTTGACTGATGTTCAGCTCACTCTTCATCTGCAACACTTTCAGCAAGACTTTCCCAAAACACCTGGAGGTTTGGTTGCATCAGTGGGCAGAGTTTCGTTAGGATGTCTGCTTTCTCATGCCTCCCAACCCTTCCTCCTTGCAGGTGGTGGTAGAGTTTCACCCACATGGTCCTTAATCCTCTCCTGAACTGGATCTTTGCTACCTCTGCCAGTTGAGGTGTATTCTTCTTCATGGAGGGGTCCTGCTTTCCATGCCTGTATATCCTCATTTTACAGTTCCACCACATACACTTTTTTTTCCAGAATTAGAGGATGCAATTACAGTGCCGAAGTCCTGGAAATAAGGACAACAACCCCAGGGCACCTCTTCATCTTTTGCTCTACACCATGATGAAAACTGTCAGCACTCATGAAGGTGTGCCCTCATTTTAAAATATTTGAGTGTGATGTCTTGAGGAATTAGAGTTACGGTTCACCACACGAGCGACCATCGCCGGGAGGCACCGGTTCTTGTTCTGTGCTGTGCAATTGTCCATTCACAGGACAAAATGAGGCTAGCTCACACTCCCTTTGTAGAGTGAATACATAAGCAGACAACATCTCTGCCTTCCTCCCAGCTATCCCCTCATGCCAGATCATGAAGATACTCTTTTTTTCTTTGATCCAGTCTTCTTACCAACTGTGGCAAAGCTTTCCCTTTCAAGGTTCAATCTGCATCCTAAGGGGTTTTGAGTTGAGGTTCAAAGTTTTGACATACTGGTTAGCAAAACTGATAAACACTACAGTACTTTTTTATTTGTAAAAAATAACAGCAGCCCTCAATGTACTCTAAAAAATATTAAAAATCACATCACATTTTTAAATTGGGTTTTAATTATCAGGTGATTTTAAGAACCATCCAATTCTAAGAACTCACTTTTTGTTTGAATTATAAGGTGTTATTAACTACCCTTGGTTTTCACTGACACATTAGAACTAATAATACAATTAATGAAGAAAACAACAACATTCAAAACAATTAGAAAATAACATTCCAAAATATATTTCCAATAATTTGATATAATATGTAACTTTTCTACATTAGAATGTCTAAAATCACATTGACTTATCCAAATGTGTACTTACATTATCCCAAATATTAAAGGATCCATCATTTTAATCAGGTAACTGTTTGTTTCATTTGATCGCCTGTCAATAGCGTCTCACCCCCTCCTAACCCTAACCCCCCCCAATAGTATATGGGCACATGATGGTAACCATCTCATGCATATGCGTTGGCATCGTCCACCACAATGGCGTCTACCAAAGAGTATACACCCACAAGATCATTTTATTTGTCTTGTTTTAAGCCACAAAAATACACTAAGCTTTTTAAATCTTGGTTGTCTTTAAGTATATATTTTAACCGGATAAAGGATTTAAGTTATCAGACGTCTGGATCTTAAGTTATCACAGAAAAAAAGCTGAGCAAATGTTAGAAGCAGCTCAGCTCACAGCCCCCTCTGAATTTTTTTTGTTTAACCAGTTTCAGTCACTTGATCCGTTTATTTTCGAGAAGACACCTCTGTGGATAATTTGGCTCCCATGAAAATCTCCCGAACAATGAATAATAATAAAAAGTGATTTGCAGCAAACTCCTTGTACATCATCTGCACGGTCGTATCACCATCTTTGATTAGGGATGTATTCTCTTCTATAACGGATTAAATGTCTCAATATGTTTGTTAATAGGGGTCAGATTTATTTTACTAGCAGGGGGCATGTCTTCCACAGCTGGCTCTTTGGGGGTGACAGGCTTGATGGGGAGCTGTTCCAATGACTGTTTGATGATGCTGTCATTTTGTTGGATGGTATCCCAGAGTTGTGAGAGAGAATATTGTACATATCTCTTATGACTGACCCAGGTCATTTATAAGATGGTACAATAATGACTCGGTACATCTGTTGGGACCAGAAGATGTGACACATGCAATCTGGTGTTGAGACACTGGTGACAATGAATGTCTTCTTCTCTTGGTAGGTCATGTTGCAGTATGTGGCAATATGCACCGTCTCCCTCCTTTCTTCACTTATTTTGTCCGAGCACTTTTTCCAGCATGTTCTGCCACATGGTTTCCCTGTCTCTGAGTCACTGAACTCACTTCACTGACATATCCCCGAGATCATCAAGCACATCTCCAGACACATCCTCAGGCTAAAATTCAGCTTCCAGGTGTGCAAACTATTTAAAACGAGTGGACCTACATTACAGGGCAACACCTTGACTCTGATCAATATTAATTATGTTTCATTTTATAGGTAACACCTTACATCTATTAGGCCCGTGTGTGAACACTTATTAATAATACATAAATACATTTGTACCCTTAATAAATAATGAAGAAATGGAATATTTCTGAGATACGTTTTAGTGCCAAAACAAATTAAAAAAATGGTGTTGTTACTGTTGTAATTGAGGTAATCAAATGTGTTACTGACAACAATATATGTTCTTCATCCTCATCTTCCTTTTTTGTGAAGGGCACTCAACAGTGTTCAGTTTGTTCACTCCAGGAAAGCTTGGTCTGAATTAAACTATCCAATATATCCACTAACTGCCTGTGCTGGGATGAACTACGTTGTTGAATGGTGCAGAGTGTGATTTCTAACCACTAAACTTGACAAGTTACAAGCAGATCCTGTTACACTCATATGACACAAAGCAGTTTGTTACATTATCGACATATAAATTCCAGTAAATGTATTGAGATGACTTTGTGATGTGAACGACACAATGTAGATAACATCTGCAATATATTTTCTTTTCAACACCAGTGCCACCATCCTCTCTCCCTTGAATAGTGCCATCTCATACAGATGTGTAGTATGAGGTTAGATGAGTCAGATTTTGTAGTTATTGCAAAGTTGTTGTTTTTTTCTCTAAAACAAAGCAAAGTGGAACTCTGAAACTTTGTCACAACATAAAACAGATGTCAAGAAGTTCAGTTTTAGTTCTAACTCAATTTCAAACAAAAATGTTGTTACTGCAGTTAGCCTTTGGACGACAGAACAGACGATGAATGAAGACTGATGTCCTGAACACCACATCGATTCTATATTTAGACATTTGTGTGTCAGAACCTCACAGAGCTTCTATATTCAAACTGCTTTGTACAGGTGTGGTTTTTGGAGCCAGACTGCAACTGCTGCCAGTTTATTATTTTACCAAAAGATTAATGTTGTGTTATGTGCCTATTAATCAAAACATATGGAAACATCTTTATTTTGTTAAGAGCTCAGTTTCCTGATTGATGGCCTAAAACTGGGGGAGACTAATTAAAATTCTGAAACAAAACCTACGTTGATGCATTGCTTGTCCATAACTGAAGTAAACTTGATGGATAGAGCCAGACTTAACTGTTGTTTCAGTTGCTATAAACTCCTCATCCTGCTGTTCCAATTTAAAGATCCCATCCAAACATGTTCTAAGACATAGAAAATGCTGATGTCTGATGTGTTTTTTGGGTCATGATCATATTGATATGATCATGTAGATATTTTAAATATGTCAGGTACCTGGGGTTTAGAAGATAGAGGGCTTGCAGCTGTTAAACTCGCAATAGGTTTGGTTGAGCAATCATGTACTTGGCCACCTCACAACTGTTCTTGGCAAATACACTTCACCTCCTTTTCCTAGAATTGATCATTTGACTCCAATTGGTTTCCTTAGAGGATAGGATAATGGTAACATGACACTGTTTACTTCATTAGACATATAGTTCTCTGGAGAAAGAGCACAGTGACCGGGACATTCAACTCTTGTTTATGCCAGATGAAACATGTGTCTAAATCTGATAGTTGGGACAGTTGGGGTTTCCCAAATATCAGGCGTGGGATGAGATGTTGAGCAATGTTCAGCATTGTATATATAAATATTCTTCATTTCAGACTTCACTGAAAAGTCCATCCTTAGTGTATGTGCACCTCAATTGGCTCAAAACCACTCATGATGTCACAAATCATGCTCTTAGTTCGCCCCTTTGAGTTAGAAAAGATTAAAGGTGAGAAACCGTCTACTTTCATCAGATGATGAAAACAAACTCCTCACATCCATCATTCTGCATGGAGAAGAAAGTAAAGAAACAATGAGCCTTCACTGGTATCACCTTTGTCCAATTGATTATGAAGCAGCTGAAAACATTTAATTCAGACAGGATGTGGTTAGCCTGTCTGAATATTTCACTTTATTTATTACTTTTCATTGGTATATTTCCTTGTTCGTGTTTTCAGAACTTCTATACTTGTTGTGTCTGTGTCCTCATTAGTTTGTTGTTGCTGTGAATTGAACTTCATCCTTGCTGTCATTGCTATTATTAATATTACCTTTAATAGTGTATTTTTCATTCATTTAAAGCACTTTGCAATGTTGTATCTGTGAAAAGTGCTATACAAATCACATTTACTTAAACATTTACTTACTTACTCCACAGACATGGACCTGTGTGTCAATATTAAAACTTTAAACTTTATGTTGGCTTTCATATCTTTAGGTCATGTACATAAATGTTATGAATTATAGCTCAATCCTGTGATCCAAACCAATTCATGAAAATGATAAACTCCTCAGAGCATCCACCAGCTTAGACATTCTATGTTTGTAAGCCAAGCCAATATGTAATAGTTCTTATATTTTTTCAATGTCATTTTTAATTCATACATTATTTAAGAGACCTGGGGAAATTTGTTGAGTGACTTCTTTTTATTAAACACACAGAAAAAACGTCAGCTGATCAACATTTCCAACGAGGTTTAAGGTAGAAAATTGCTGAACATGGTCATGATCTGAATCTGGGATTTTAACTATGACCTCATTTCTTCTTTTTTTTCTTTCAGAAAGTTTAGAAAGTGTACACTGTCAGTCAGAGTAGGAATGCAATCCTCTGATGCCTGATGAAGGTCAGACATTTCAGTTTCTTGTGTTGAATTGTTCAGTTTTTTTTTGCTGCCATTTATACTCAAAAATATATATAGCTAAACAAAATAACATGATACTTTAATCATCTACCTAAATGAATCAAACCATAAAGCACAGATTGTATTTGAATCTCACTTTCAGAAAAGAAAAAGTGAGTCTGAACTGAGACTAAATAAAAGCTATTTAACAGTTAGTGATCCAGGTGGAAGTGAAAAGTGGACATAGAATAAGAAGTCCAGTGAGCTCACCTAAACGGAATGCAGCCATCATTAATGTTATTAAATGCACTTTTGCGTATTTATTTTTATCATTTTCCCTTTTGGTTGGTCACTATTTCTAAGGTAGATGAAGGACAAGGAACAAGGACATACAGTATGATTATTTACTTTATTTATACATGTGTATTTGAGTTTAATGAGCAAAAAAAACTAAACTAAACTAAACTTCTGCTTTGACAAGTCAAAATCTCTGCAGAGAAAAGGGTGTGTATGATTATGCATGATGTTTCTTTAAAAATGGGACATTGTGTATTTAATGAAATGGGTCAAAATGAAAATAAAGTTAGTTTGATGTTTCTATTACCAAAAAAACAGAAATAAAATGTCTGAATGTGATGATTATGAGCCAAGATCTGAAAGTACAAGGAGCATCTTTTCCAACTCTAGCTGTCCACTTTCAGTTTGTTTTCATACACATATGTAGCTTGACATTAACAGACATTGTAGCACTACTACTAGCCCTCTGTTAATAATACAGTTAGGCCTCAGTCCTTAGCTCAGTTGTTGTTACGAAGAAGAATGAATTGAAATGGACACATGACGTAGCCCCCTCTGGATCATAGCCTGCTAAATTAAAACTATTTACAATTGAACTCTCCCTTCAGGTACTGAAAGTTGGAATGGAATGGCAACACTATGGATAAGTTGCCATAGACACCAAGTTGACTTTGTTTTAACAATCTAAGATACAAATGCTGCAAAAAACAACAACACCCAGACTGTGTCTAGTCTGGATGTCTGGGGCCAAATTGCTCAGGAACTAATTTTACCTGTCTGCACTGATTGATACTGACTGACAGGGGAAGATAACGATTGGCACCAGTGACAGTGTTTTCCCAGAACAGCTAATATAAGAGGCAGGGGGTTCCTTTATAGCCATGCTCCTAGAAAATAAAGGTATTACACCTAAGGTATATTTCAGTATTATCACCATCACTTTTATCAATTATTGAATTGTCAGACTGTGATTCAGAATAATTACATCTGTCTGTCTTTCTGCCAATCAGTCTTTATTATTCATAAAAAAAATCTAATCAACTCTTTCAAGTCAGACTAAAACAGCAGGTTTCATTTTCCAAGAGTTGGCAGCAGCTCTGCTAAATGAGCGAAGGACAAAAAAGTTAATTGAAGTTCTGCTTTATTACGGCTGTGAGAGACAAAATTAGCCATATCGATAACTTTACCTAACAAATCCCACTTGTGTTCACTGAGTTAATGATCCAGCCCCCGACAGATACTCAATGTTAAAACCAGACCTGCTTAGATCAAATTACTCTTCTACAGTAATTCTAGTAGATAATGACTTTTCCCATGTGCTCTAAGGCACCAAATTACATGCAACGCTTCAATGGCTACAAAAGAGTCAAAATGAAAAGTTACAGGGACACAGTTTCTTGGTTGGGAGTAGTTGTCGTTGTTAGGCAACCAAGATCAGGAAAAATATGTGTCCAAAACGTCTCATTTCTTCCTATAAAAGCAAACCCATGCTACATTTTACTAATTATTTTCAGTTTCTCAAATTTGGCGACATTAATGTGCACCAATACTGACACTGTTGCAACAAAAAAAACAATGTGCGAATGTGCACAGACTGTCATTAGGCTAAAAGAGCCCGAATAAACAGGAGGGATGCACAGAGCACAATGACTACTGTAGAAAGTCTGTTTGTGCCATTGTTTCAGACTACTCAGCCAACAATATTTCATTGGTTGTAATAATTCAGGCTCTATTCTCCTGAACTAGGGTGCAGGAACAGATCTAAATCTTAATTCCTGGCCTATGGTGCATGTGGGTGTGGCCAACACATTTTTTGGAATTTTCCAGCCCATCAGCACACGCACACTTTGGGCTCTGCCAAACACAAGGTGGAAGAGAGGCTGAATATATTATTAGTGGGAGGAATGCATTACGCACAGGTGGAGTCTGGAAAGGCTTCAATAATAACCAATCACATGTGCTCCTCTTATTCACTTTAAACACAGCAACTGGTAAAATGTGGGTGAGACAGAGAAATGAGTTAATTAATATACATTAATATACATCAATCCAAATATGCTAGCAGAAGGTCTTCATTTATACAAAATATCAGATGGAAATAATGGAAATATGCTGGTTAGTGTTGGAAAAGCTCACAAATGCACTGTCACTGTTTTTTTCAAATATTAAATTGATGAATAAATGTGTGTGGAGTGGAGCAGGAGTGTTTATTAAACCTATTTTAAAAGGTTTTTACACACATATTGTATTTATTCTCATCATATAAGATGTTAATGTATGGCTCCTCTGTTTAGGAAGGAAACGACCAGCTGTTTTACACACTGATCATAAGGATACACAACCACATGCAGAACTTACTACTGCAGATGTTTTGAGACTTGACTGTAAGCGTCATAACTAAGAACTCACTGCAAAGATTCTTAGATTGATTTTTAAATGTATTTTTTAAACTCTTCAGACATATTTGATGGAGCTCAGAAGACATTCACACAAACAGTCCCGTCACTTCAAGTTTTTTTAAAAATGTTATTAAACTTCAATCTGCGTGTTTTCCAGTCTGATGTTTAGAAAAATGCACAACATTAATTACTGTTGATCCTGACCAATCCTGTTTCCACGTTGGAAGATTCAAATAACCAATGAAGTTTGCTGTGATCTGCCATCTGTGCATAAAATGATGGACAGTCCCTCTCTCAAATCAGAGACTGTAGATGAAACACATATCACTGCTGCTGTGTGATGACTTTACACAGTGATGTGTTTAATGAACATGGAAAAATCCGACATTCTACAAAAATCTGACAGAACATATTTTTGAATTCCAGGTCACCGGATTGTGCTCATGTGGATGATATTATTGGTAAGAATCTTCCTTAAAAATGTAATTGTGTTTTCATTCACATATCAGTCTGAAGTAAATGGGGAAAATTGTAGCAAAACGTAACATGCACAAAAGGTATTTTGGGATTTTGGATACATTTTGGTGAAGACAGAGAAATTGCCCTGCGTCTTGTGTGTGCAATAAGAGGGTGGTCTGAGCAGGTTTTATTGCAAATGTAATTTCATGCCAAAACGAACATCAAAATTGCACTGCGTTACCTTAACTTCATAAATGTAGCCTCCTCCCACCTCGGTGCAAATGTGCTCATTTGGTGCCAGGAAATTACCAAACAGGCAGAGATGCACAAAAAGGAGCTTTGCCTCAAATAAATTGCATAAACACTGCAATTGTAGTACTTAGTCTGTTATGGATATTGACTTTTTGTCAAAAGTAGCGGTGCAAAACTACAGTACAAGTAGATTAAGAATAAACACACCTGCCTCCATACTATAAAGGAAATATTTTGGAGGAAACTGGGGCCTTTTTAGTTTTCTCAGTCTCTGCTACACTAACTTGAATGACTATATACACATATCATATTGCTATAATACAGACTGCAGTTGTTAGGGTTCAGGCAAATAACCCAGGAGGAGCACCTACTGAAACTGACTGTTGGGCCATGCTGTAGGCACTGCACCTCCATCGCCTTAGGGTTGAATACATTAAGATTTTCACACTTTGAAGCATGTTGCTTGAAGGAGTAGCCACAATGGTCCAGTCATCGCTGTTACAGCCTGAAAACTCTTGAAATACCGAAAATATACTGGAAAACAATGCATACTGAATCTGGGTTCACGCCATGGTTATATTACCTAACCAATGTTGTCGCTGTGGTAGGAACTTAATGTATAACTTAAATCCTTAATAAAGTTCAAATGGATAAGACTTTAAAATCTGAAAAAAAATACTGTATATTACATTTATTTATTTACTGTGATTTGCTATTTGCAATGTAGTGTATGCTGGAGCTACTTCATGCATACATTAGTACGTTTCCAAAAGTGGCAGCTACAGGACAGTAAACTGAATTAGCTATCACAAGCTACTGCTCCTTCTAGTCTGCAGCAGATAAACCTGAGTGCACTGACCTTTGCTATAATGTCGTCTACCTCTCATGAATTCATTTGAGGAAGATCTTATTTCAAAAGTAACATCTTCTTTGAGATAACCCCATGGAGCAACATAACTTGTGTAGCATCTGTGTTTTGAAGTGTCCTAACATAAGATGCATTTCCAGAGGACTCTGTTGCTGCTGTGACGGGAATAGTCAATAAGAGGAAAAACAGCAAGTCTCTTTGCTCATTAAACAAACAGAATTGAAGTCCTTAAAGTTGGGATCACAGTGTAACTACCAATTCATGTTGAGTCCTTTGCTCCTTTTCTGCCAGTTGTAGTCCTTGGAATACATGCACTATGCATTACAAAGCACTCCAAGATATTATTCTTTCTTGTAGTGTGGCTTAACTGCAGTCAGTCCACTCCCAGTGTGCAGTCACCATTGAAGCAGATGCCCTATATTCCTGAGGGTATCAGCTGACAAGGTCACTGGGCTGATTGATGTTAGCCTCCAGAGTCTTTCTCTGTGTACAGGTTCAACACCAATCTCCATTTCTGTGGTGGCAGAGAGGAGAGCGCCTGTGGGGACGAAAGGCCCCCACTAACATCCCCCATGGACTTCCTGATCTTTCTTTGCCATGAAGGTGGCAGTATGTACTCTATTCAATTCATTTCATTTCTATATATTTGCTACTCCAGGGTGTTACAGTGTGACATAAATATGTGCACCTTCCCATGAAATGTCCCTGCAACACCAAAGTTTCACAAAGTTTAACAAGTGGCAGCAATTTTATGTTAAGGCCGCATTCATCATGTTGAGTACTGGCATGTGTGTAATCAGGCCAAAGAAGCATTACACCACTCCCTAAAGCTAGCACCAGCACAGAAGAAATACTGGGCCAAGCTAAATCACTGCTTGTCTGTTCCTCTATCCTAATAAACAACAGGATTGCCTACATAAATAACTGTAACATTACTTCACTATGGCAACTACTATTTACATTACACTTTTTTACAGTATAGAAATACGGCACAACAGGCAGTATAAAATAATGATTATCACCGTTTTCTGGTTTCTCTCCCTCTCTCCCTTCACCCATCCTTTCCCTTTCCACCATCTGATGTCAGAAAAACAAGTGTCTAACAAGAATTCATGGGGAGCTCAGTGACAAAGTATTCACTTGTACAGTGTAAAAAAAAAAAGCCATTCTTGTATCTCTTCAAATTACAAGCGTCAGTGTTTTTCCTGCCTGAGGACAGTCAATCTTCAACTCCATCTGAAGGAGATTTCAATCCAAAACATGCGAGAGCTGAGAAACTGATTTTTACAGGCTTTCCCATCTGTATTAGCAATACCCAAGAAATATCTTCCCAAATATCCATTTAATTTTTATAAAAATTCAATTTTTTTTTCAGCCATAATATCAGCCGCCACATTGGTCTAAATTGAAATATCTCAACAACGTTTCAATGTCCTGAAATTTGGTACAGATTTCAGTAGTGCCCTAGGAGATGACTCATAATGATTTCTTGACTTTTTCTGTAGCGCTAACATGAAATTACGAGGTTTTGAGTTATTGGATTAATTGCTTTGAAATTTGGTCCAGACATCTATGTCCAACTCATATTGATATTCATTTTGGGTACAGTACATTGAAAATAGTCCTGGCTCAGTTTAATTGAGAAAATGTGAATCTCAGCCTCTGCTGTATTCCTTTTAGCACTAATTTGAAAATGTTAGTATGACAAGATGGAGAATCATAAACTGTATTTAAAGATGCATATAGCAAGGTGTAACATCACCTATTGGTTTCCATTGGGACCAGTTTGAAGCCCAGAGTTGTAGCTTGTGGTCAGCATCATCTTTTCCATTTGGAGTAGGGTTCTTCCAAATAAGAAGCTTAGGGTGTTGCATTTCACTCACTCACACACTGCTAATGCTACCTTAGTGAGACCACCAAACACTGCATACTTGGGCTGATGTTAGGTGCTTTGTATAAATTGTGCTAACAGGTAATCAAGTACCATTAAGCATACCAATATATTGCATGTCCCCAAGCTGGAGACGGCAGTAGTTAAGTGCCAAATGTTATTAATGGAACAATAATTTCCAAAATGACTACCAGCACACTAGAGGCTTGAATTTAGCATCTGATCTGTTTGTTACTGTGTCTCATTTAAGGAGAAGTCTCTTTCTGAAATTTCACAAGAGATGAGTTGAGTCAATCTTTATTTATATAGCGCCAATTCACAACAAAAGTCATCTCAAGGCACTTTTTTACATAGAGCAGGTCTAAACCGTACTCATCAGGTTTAATTTTAAATAGACCCAACATTCCCACATGAGCAAGCACTTGGCGACAGTGGCAAGAAAAAACTCAATTTTAACGGGAAGAAACCTCAGGCAGAACCAGGCTCAAAGTGGGAGAACATCTGCCTCGACCGGTTGGGGTAGAGAGGAGAGAGAGGAAGGATAGGAGAGAGAAGCACATTTTATGCTAAATATTATGCAATTACTTTCAGATAACACTAAGCTACAACTCTGTCATGGCTGAATATTTAGCCGATTTTATAGTACTCAAGTACCCGATTGTCACGAGATCTCAGAACGATACATCTCCTTGAGCGATATTTTTATTTCTCTATATGGTCCTTTCCAAAATGTTACCAGACACTTATACTAACAATCTGACACTAACTGTGGCAAAAAACAAGCACTTTAAGTGGACATATAGTACTAGTACATTGATGGTGCACTATTGCTCTTGTTTGTCTACTGCCAGCTACAGCGCTCAATACTGGACTATTTTCAAAATGTGTTGTCCCCAGTAGTCTCTTCAACACAAAAATATAGGAAAATGTGGTCCAGGTTGAAAAATACAATAAACTTTCCCTTTATTATATTTCACATTTGCTTCATCTTTAAACTGTGGTAGTTGCCACTTATGGTGAACATATTAAACATTACATCTGTTAAACAGCAACATCTTAGCACTGCCACTAACATTTAGGACCAGCTATACCTAAGTGCAATCTCACAAAGCCATAGTAGTGGTGAATATAGCACATATACAGTATGTAGATTTATATCACACATATTCATGTCAGACAAAATCCTTGATATTTTGTTATGCTTTCCTTCTGCTTCAACCAAGCGTTTGTAAAAACATATTTACTGTAGAATTGTAATACTATTAAGTCTTGGCTGGAAGAGTTTTGGCAGCAGCTGTTTTATAGCTTGCTACCCTCAAACCATTGACAGGCACTGCTGCTCTCACATGCACACTGATTGTTCGAGCAGGTGCATAACTCCTTTGGTGTGAACAACGCAGAGCAGCACCAGTGTTTTGTTGGTGTATCAAAGCCTAGCCTTGCTCATTCTGTGGATCGTGTGGCTACTTTTAGTTTCAAGTATGAGCTTACAGCATCCAGATGGTTGGGTTATTCAAGGTAAGGAAAAAGGACAGATAAAATCCAAGAGAATGTATAATCTGAGATGTGTTTCCGTGTCTGTGCAGGAATGTGCTTGTCTATTGTTTGATTAAAACCATGGCCGGATGGTTCCCAACATCAGTTAAGAGTTAATGAGATATCATCATGAATTATACAGTGTGAAAAAATACTCAATGTTAATTATCATGTCATTAAAGTGAACATCATCAAGTTGAACAGATTTTTTTTGGAAGGATCGTGTCAGTTATTTTTCATAAGATGTGCCACAGTCAATGCAATGTTTTTCCTCTATTGATATTACAATCTGAAATGGTGCCATATTTGTCCTCTGATGGGTTGCCAGTAAGTTTTTTCTTGATCTCTTTTCTATCTCTTCTTCCTTCCACTCTTTGTGATTCACCATGAGGTATTTCATACCACTACTTAATCTAATTTTTAATTATGTCAATTTAGTGCAGCTCCATGATCTAGACCTCAAATGCAGACTCAGGGCGGTGGCGCTAATTGTTTGTGGAAACTAACCATGAAGGAAATTGATTTCATCATAAAAGATAACAAAAGTCTCAGTGCTGACAGTTGATTTAGTGGGACTTTGCAATGAAACTGAGCCAGGACATTTTTCAACATACCGTGCCCTAAATCAATATCTATCAGCAATCTCAAATTAAATCGAGATTGAATCCTGGTTTCATCACCAGGTCTAATACTTTGTGGATTCCATCTGATCACACCATCCTAAAACAGTCTTGCACTGGTCCCATTCACACAAAAACAACAATGCTGCACCTGTAAAATAAAAAAAAGATAAACCCACGCTGCAAAATTATGGCTCTGTACAAACAACACACAGCACTGTTCCAGCTTTGTTCTTGTTTGACACCTTTAGTAATTTGCCGGAGCTGAACACAATCACTGTCAGGGCTGGAGAGGCGGCAGCGTTTTTTACCTTGAACAATGAGATGCACTTTTGTGGATTTTGGTTTCTTGTTTGTGAGGATGGAGCAGACGTAGGGCCCCTCATCGTGGACGTCGACATTTTGGATCATGATGCTGTACTCTGTGACTGCTGTGTTTGCCATCAGGATGACGCGAGGATCTAGAGACCACTTGTCAGGTCCTGCGAATAGAATGGTTGTACGATTGAGCCACGCCACTCGCGATACTTTGCTGTCCACATTGCATCTGGTTGGAAGAAAGAAAGAAGATAAAAAAAAACAAACATTAGATATTCAGGACTCCAGCATAAGGGTTTGTCTTTATAGGCTCGGTGAAACCTCAAACAAACATGCCACTCAAAAATACTTGTTTAAAAATGAAGTGATTTTGACATCCGGCATGTTTTAATGAGGTGCTGTGAGAGGTGAAAGCGTTCTCTCTGTAAGGAGCAGTTTTGACTATGCTTGTGGAATTTTTATGAGAAGGCAGTTTTGGTTAATAAGTTAATAGAATACACAGCGAAAATGTCAGCATAATGTGTTTTGTTTGGCATAAATGGCATACAAATTATAGGGCTTAAGATCTTAGAATCTTCATCTGTTGTTTGAAAGAGAAGAGAGAGACAGTTTTGTTCATTTTTGTCTTTAGTTGTGTAATGGTGGAAAAACAACATTCACACTTCACTGTACATTATACACAACTCCTTTAAACTGCAAAATCTCATGATTTGTTTCAAGTCAGGTCAATAGAGTACACCCACGCTATGTCACTTAAATTTGTACACACATCTCTTTTGTAGCCAGAAATTATTATCATAAACTGCCGACTTTATGTAGACGTAAATTGTCTGATTATAACTTTCAAAGTTTAAAATGATGAATTCAGTCTTGTATCCTGAAATGAGTTGGCCAAATATCCAGCTAATTTTTGGCTTTATTACGGGAATTAAATTAAGTTAAGACATGTTGTTAGCTAATTAGAATACTCCCCAGCATGCAGCTTTGTTCTTACTTTGATTGTTCTTAGAAGTGGAAAGTTGGACAAAGTCTGAGCACATTTAATAAGAACCTGTGAGTGGGATATAGTGGCATCTAGTGGTGAGGCTGCAGATTGCGACCAAATGAATACCCCCTCCCCTCCCCCTCAAAGCATGTAGGAGAACCTGCGGTAGTCACGAAACTTGTTAAAAATGCAAAAGTTATTTTATAGAGTCAGTGTTTGGTTTGTCCATTCTGGGCTACTGTAGAAAAGTGGTGATGCAACATGGTGGGTAGATATAAAAGGTTCATTCAAAGGTAACAGAAACACAATTACCAGGTCATTATTCACTAATTAAAACATACTTAAACACTTTATATTACATTTATGCCTATAGAGAAATTGAGTAAAATCTAATTTATTTAATCAAATTTTGAGTTTTCTGTGGGAGTTATACTGTCATTAGTTTTAAAAGCAAGACATTTCAGCTCCAAGTGAAGATCAGGTCAAACCAATGTTACATTCAAAAATAGAACCAGATCTAAGCGGGGAGAAGATGTATTCTCTGTGTACTCTTTCATGAAGTTGTTACCTGGGAAATTCATCACAGACTTAAGGTGATGACACACACTACATTGTTTGGATCACATAAGTCAAGACATCTGACATATCTTTCATGACTAGCAAATATATGCTCTGCACAAGCACTACCCATAACTTACCATAAGAATGTGACAGTATAAAAAATCATCCAACGAACACACATGGCGCATGCTGACATTGCCACACACCTCTGATCCCAAAAAAGATCAAGAGGCAAACAGGTTAGAAAATGAACCGTGGCAACCTGCCATGCTCCTGTGCTTCATCTCCCATCAAAAGGATACACGCATTCCTCAAAGTAAAAAAAAAAAAAGATGATATTCTCTATATTTGCAAGTGCAAACTTACTCAGTTGATGTATACTTTACACTGACTGAATTAACATACAGTATACCAAAACAGGTAAACATGAGAGAATGCTGTTCGGCTTTTTTTTACATATGTTCATGATGTTCCAGAACATATCCTCACTTTACCTCTACTATAGCAACTCATGTTGCTAAACTACATCCTGAAGAGCTGTGGAGCTATGAGGAGGCAGTGGTGCGGTGGTGGTGCGGTAGCATTTCATCTAATCTGAATCCACTTTCAAAGCTTCTCATTGACTCTACGGAATCTCAATTAGGTTTCAGAAAAAATGTGCAAATAACTACAGCTGTATAAAAATCTGAGTAAAAAATTGGGTCAATATAGCACCGACACAATGAACTCACTGGAGGTTGTTTTGGCACAGTGTTTGTGTTATTTTTTATTTTGCTGTTTGGTTACTGGATGATAACCCTTGTCTCAGGTGGTTCATTACTCATGAGTAGTGTGTAAAGTTAAGTAATATGATAGGAAAAGAGGCATTCCATTAGTGCTGATATAGAGTACAGCAGCACTGGGACTTGTGACTGATTATACATATATCACTCCTCTTTGCAAGTGTTCTAAAACCATTAATTACATTAATGGTCATTATCTAGCTTAGATTGTTCTTGTTTGCATCATAAAGATGAACATATTTCCACAAGTAACATTTGAGTTCAATTATGAATGGTTGTTGAAAGAGGACGAAGATAAGGAACGAAATCTGGATACCTCATTGCAAACCTGCAGGTGTGCTCACATGACATCAGCTCACCTACACAAGTTAGAGAAGAGCAAAAAGGGGAGCTAACACTGTGAGGCAGACAACATGGGCTTTGAACTGCTTTCATACTAAGTTAAGTCTCAGAAATATAAATTCTAACATTCAGTCCTTTAATAACACCAATAATAGAGTCTTGAGGCAGTTTTATGAATCCATCCAGACAACTTCAGACTGGTTAAGATTGTTATATCAACGAGCCTTTGGTTAGCCATTAAGGGAATTTAACACAGGAACTAGAACTCTAAGGCCAGGCAATCCAAAAGGTTCAAAGGTCTGTTATGATATTCAGTTGCACTTTTGATGTGGGGGCAAGGAGGGGAATTATGATCTCAAACCAAATTAAGTCATCCTAAAACATGACGAGAATGAAGCAAAATATTTCACCATGACATTCAATGAAGAACCATAAAGACCCATTGGAGAGAGACAGATAAAATCAGGAGTGCTATGTTCGAGGAGCAAGGAAATCCCCTCTGCCCTGTAGCATCTCTCAAAAAATTCCTGAGCAAAATTCCGCCTAGCGCAAAATCCCTCTATCTGTAACCCAGGAGGGTAACGGCTCCGACAGACAGCTTCTGGTATAGTACCGTTCCCCTGGGAGTAAAGCAGCTGTCACAGATGTTACCCAGGTTGTGTAAAGAGGCAGGGGACACACACGTTTTACACCAACCACAGTCTGAGAGCTCCTGACATACAGAAACTGTCTGATATGGAACTTGAGGCGAGGTAGATGAGTGGCAGTAAGTGAGCATTGTAGTAAGCATTATATAAACATACAGAGAATACGATGCAAATTGATATTTATAATGTGTTGCAAAACATTTTAACATTTTTTATGTGGTCTGAAATGAAGGTCTGAAAACTCGCTAAAAAAACACTTGCTAAAAAGTTTCTGGAGACCATCCATGACGAGCTGGAAACAATAAAGCAACATACTGTCTGATCAAACTGTTTACTCACTGGAATCACACATGCCACCAAAGTGTCAACACACTCTTATTTCACTGGTTGCAAAATAAATGGAAACATACATAAATAATAAATATACATGACATAAAGTTGCTGGCCTGCAGTAACGTGAAGACCTACACAAGCTAGTGTGCAGAAACATTTTTGTGTTGCTTGGCAACAGTCAGAGCCAAATAAATGATTACATAAACAAACAAATCATAATATTTCAACTGTTGCTGTTGACTAATAAATGGCACTTCTGTGGCATTCATCAGTTTTTAATTACACTTAGAATTTTATTTTAGGTATGAGTGGAAATTACAAAAGGTCCAAACCTGTCGTGTCTTTACATGGGCAGAAACACTTATTTGACTTAAAATAAAAAAAATATTGTAATCTGAATTAATTTGGAGTTTAAATATGATACCAAAATAAAATAACATATATAACTAAAACAATGTATAATTAATATTCCGTTTATCATATTATCATCATCATGTCTGCCACTCTACAGAGAGGCTTTTTTAGATTTAATGATTTAATGGCAATTTACAAATTACATTTCATTAGTTGCTCAGAAACTCCTCTCCCTCCCACAGCTGCCTCTGTGTCTCTCTTGCTGCTGACAGTAACATCAACTGTTGACTCTAATATTTTTCTGGCTTTAGAAAAGCATTCTGTCTTTATTTCTGTCACAGTGCAGAGCTGATCTGATGACATGCCATTATGTCAACATTTTCTCATTGTTTCAGGTCACCTACCACTGACACTTCTTAACTTTTATGTTTGGTTTTTTTGTCTTTCTGAAAACAGGACTTGATTTATGACAAGTTCAAGGAGTTAAGACAGTTTTTTTTTTTCAATCTGAATTGGAACACTGGTAAGAGCAAATGTCACAGTTTCAGAATAATGATATGAAAATGTTCTTGCAAGAGCCCCAATCTTTCCCACCAAAACACAGTGTGTAATTCCAACACCTAACAAATACAAAATGTATTTACTTCCTTATAAAACAAAACACACCTTTTCTTGTATATTTTAAAACAAGCATCCTTGTTTGCTAGCTCACAGTCTCTGCTGCTTTCCTGGGAGTTGCTACTTTTTCTTGTCACATTACTGCCAACGACATTTAATCAGTAGAATGGCATGAAACTGGTAGCAGGAGTATGTGTCATGAATGGATATGCATTATTAAAATGTTTTATCCTTGGAATGCCTCATTAGCCTACTGGTTAAGATGCATTGTCATACCCTCTCTCTCTACCCATGATTCCTGTCTCTGCACTGTCAGCTGTCAAATAAAGTAACAAATAAGTTAAAAAAGGTATATTCTAACAATAATATATATTCCACTAACATGTGAAAATAGTAACAGAATATTGTCTTTACAACAGTAAAGTCATTCTCATACTATCTTGGGTGTTCTTGCAATGATTCCTGTCCCCTATAAGCCTCAATTACCACATTAATAATTCAGCCAATGACATTCTTTGGACCAATATGTGGACCATTATAAGTCCAAATACAAGTTACAAGTCTTTTTTTTTCTTAAGGGAAACCACAGAATATAGATGCATGACAAAAAAAAACTAAACTGAGGTATTTTTACATTGTAAGCCTGAACAGTACTACTAACTTACATCTACTGGCCACCTGGGCTTTAGTGCTGCTGCTGCAACTTGTGGTATGTACAGTGTTTATTATTTATGTTGTGTTGGTCTCATCTGTACTATTCTGCTGACAGAGGTAACCAGCTGTTCACCAGGGATCTGCAATGGATGCAAGTGAGATCTCAGATTGGGAACAAGAAAAGCTGGTTAGCACTAGTAGCTGCTAGCCACACCGAAGCTCTGTGGACAATGTTGTTTTAGTTGTTCTTAGTCTGTCCCCTTATGCTTTTTATTTTTGGTGGTTGGAGAATTCTTGTGCAACAGTTTACCCACACCATCTACACACACATAAATGCACCAATATACTCCAGAGAGGCTCTGCTAGCGCTCCAGCACAGGAGAGACACACCACTGCAGCATCCAATGGCCATCAGGGAGAAGCCTTCTAGAGGACAACATCAAATCCACCGCTGTCGGCCATAATTTTAAGCAACGTGAGGTCACTGCGGAACAAAATGGAGAAGCTTTGCATAAACAGAAGGTTTTTGCAATGAGTACAGGGACTCATGCATCGTGGTGTTTACTGAATCATGGCTCCACCAGGATATACAAGATTCAATGCTGGAGTTGGATGGCTTCTCCTGGGTAAGGGCAGAAAAGGATGGAGTCCTCGGGGAAGGACTAAGGAGGGGGCATATCTGTCTACATGAGTAATAACTGCTGTAAACAATACATGATTAGAGACACTACATGCAACCCTGACTTAGGAGTGCTCTGTCTCTCAACAAGACCTTTTTACCCCCCCGAGAGAGTTTGGGAGCATTATCATCTGTGCTGTGTATATTCCTCCAAGTGGAAATGAAAAGGTTGTGGGACTGTATGAAAAAAATGAACTCTAAAAGGGAACGGGTCATCATTCTGGATGAACAGGATAGAGCTGATAAACTGACTTTTTCTCAGATTTGAACCACAGGACTTTAATCAGGAGAGGGTTGAGGCCTTACACTCCATTACCACCACCAGCTACTTACTCTTAGGAAGTTGAACCAAAGTAAGTACAGACCATTGTTAGCAACGTAAGCAAAATTTAAAATCAACAGGGTTGGATGGCTTGCCTGCCTTCCTGATAACTAACTGGGGCATGGAGTCATATTGTTTCACACTGTTCCAGCTCTCTGTAAAAGTAAAGCACTTCTAGTAAAGCAGTGTTTTTAGATAGAGGCATAGTACAAATGCTTAAGACTGATGTGACATACACTCCAACCACACCTGCTGGCCATTAAGTTAAATTACATGCATGTCATTTTCTTTGTTTTTTAAATTATAAAATGGCTTAATTCTTTCTCAACAGATAAGTCTCAACAGGTAAAGGTCAATTGTTCACTTTTTGAGGTTAAACAGAGTACAGAGATATCATAATCTATGTGAGCTCTTCACACTATATAAATGAATGTAGAAGCCAACAGCTAAATAATCACATCATCAAATTCTAAGAGAATACAATTATATTAAACCTGCTGCAGGGTGACAAATGTCCTTTAGTGTACCATACAGAGATGCACACCTATAAGGTTTGGTGTTACAGCCACCACCTCATTCTTCATGTTAGCAAAACTGAAGAAATTATATTTGCAGTGTTGGGAAAGTTCACTTTCTACATGAACTAGTTAAAAGTTCAGTTCACACATTTTAAAATGAACTAGTTCAGTTCATAGTTCATAATTCAACATGTTGAACTAAGTTCACAGTTCCAAAAATGAACTAGTTCATAGTTCTTTTTTTTTTTTTTTAAATATGTTGCAACACTGTATATTTCATCCCATGGAGGTGAAAGTCCATGACCCTGTGTTCATTGTACTTCAGCATACAGATGTACAATAAACTACAATTGAGTGTCCATGTCTCAAGCTGTTTGGTGATGAGAAGTGAGATCATGTTCTACAATGCTGGGCTGGAAATCATCACTAGATACAGTATGACATCATCATGGTATGGCACCCTTCCAGTCCAGTTAAAATCAAGAATTGACAATGTGTTGAAAACAACAATGAAAGTGATAGGAAACAAAGAACACCTATCCCTTCACACTACTGTACTGTATGAGAGAACTCTTGTCAAACATGCACAAATAATGCTGAAGGACCTTTCACATATAATATATTCTAAAAATGAAATTACCTTCAGGTAGATGCTACAGAGCTAGAATATGTTAAAAAAACAAAAAAAAAAAAACTACTGCTTTAAGCTTTCTTTCCTCTCCAACAAACAGCCGGATCAATCCTTACTTATGTAGTGCCTCATAAGTAAGGAGGCACTGTTGATTTTAGCTTGAAGCATTATGAACTCTGGTCTTACGGTTTCCATCATTTCATTCCTCATTTTATAATTTTTATATATTTAACCTTTCTGGGCATGTGAAATATTGGACATATATTTTGTTGTTGTATATTGTTGTATATTCTGTTATATATAAATAATGAGCATCTTTGGTGTAACACTGTACTGTTTGTTGGTTACATATTGTATTAAGGTTGATTGCAGCTGTATGCAGCACTATTGCCTAAGTCAAATTCCCCCTCAGGAACAATTAAGTATATCTTAATTAAAATCTGTTGCATAATTGATTCAACTTAAAACTATTTGATTTTTCTGTGCAAGTGATATTTTTTTCTACTTTTATGTGGCTGCCCATTTCTGGTTTAACACCGCTAGTTCAATGATTATTTTTAAGTGCGGGCCAACTGAGCGACATGGCTCGTTGGTAATGATATCATAATGAAGAAAATGTTCGATTGTTAGACTGCACTGTTTATACGTTCAGGGTAATGTGCAAAGTGCAGCAGTTCCCCATTGCTTTGCATACAGTTTTGGAGGCCTTTCGCATAACTGCCTGATAGTGAAATGTGAACATCAAAGCAAGGCAAACATGTTAATGTTATCTGGTAATTGTGTTCATCAGTGGCAGTCCTACTGTTTTTAAGTGCATTATTGCTGTTTATGTTAAGTGCCCTGATCTGGTAAGTTTAATGTGACGCACTTGAACCAGACTCCGACAGCCCATCAGTAGCACTGGGAGAAATTCAGGTGGGCCGATCACTCTACATTAAAAAATACAAATACTATGGGCGGCTGTGGCTCAGGAGGTAGAGTGGGTCGTCAACCAATCGGAAGATCAGCGGTTCAATTCCTGGTGTCCTTGGGCAAGATACTTAACCCCAAATTGCTCCCGATGGCTGTGCCAACTGTGTGTGGATGTTAGCCTCCATCTGATGATGAGCAGGTTGGCGCCCCACGTGGTAGCCCCTGCCATCAGTGTGTGAATGGCTGAATGTGACGTGTAGTGTAAAATCACTTTGAGTAGTATAAAAGACTAGAAAAGTGCTATATAAGTACAGTCCATTTACCATTTACAAAAACTAAAGTGAAAGGTCCACTTTGATCATGCACCAGTCTACATAAAATATCTCACCTGAATGAACTAGTGGCTAGTATTAGCTGTAACTTTAAACTGCAAGGCTGATATATGGACATGGAGTTAGCAAGAGTTAGGGCGCACTCACACTAGGGCCAGTTGTTCCGTACCGTGCTGAAGCACGGATGTCACCCCTCCCCTGTCCCCCGCTGGCCCGCACTCACATTACCTCAAACCCAAGTGTACTTAAGCACGGTTGCCTCCGACACGTTGCGCAAAAACATATAGAGAGTTTACTCTCATAAAACATGCACAGGTGTGTGTTGGCGTGCTGTGCGCCGGTAAAACACAACACAGCCGATCAATTAACACAACGCACTATGATTAAAAAGTGCAAGCTTGTTCTTCTGAGTCATGCCTGTGTAGTATGCAGTACTAGATACTTGTATAACAAAGGGTCACAGTCACAGACAATAAACTTAGCATTTCATAATTGTGGTAGCAGCGGTGCAGCGGATGTAATGAAGTCCACGCTGCACGCTGGATGCAAATATAATATAATAATATAAATATTAAGCCTATAGCCTTTTCATTATAATGTCGATGGACATAAATTGAGTTCTTTTGCCTTAATAATGATAAAATAATACACAAAAAATGGTTGGATTGGGAACCCATATATGCATTTAGTGTTGCACTAAATGAACAGGGCTCAGCTAGTGTTGCCTTTTCCCGGGATTCCCTGGAAAATTGGCTTCTTTTCCCGGAATTTAAAATGTCTTATTTTCGGGAAAAATAATAATCCCCAGTACGCATGCGTGACCAAGTGTACCGTGCCTAAGCACACCTCTTCCAACCGTACCGTGCCAGGGAAGTGTACCGTACTCAAGCACGATACACTTTCACTCACACTAGCCAAATAATCCAGATTTGAGGGGGCACGGTACGATTGCCTAGTGTGAGTGCGCCCTTAGTTAAAAAAAAACGTTTCTTTCCTCATACACTGAAGCGGATGCGGAGCAGTGAGCGTCCTCAAGAATAAAGGTGACTTAGATGTTAACTTGGGCTATATCAGTTTCAGTAGCTTTACAAGTACACCTTCCATTTAATGTGGGGTTGATATTTGTGGAATAACATCTTAGTGAAGTCAAATACCATGGTTTCAGTGTTGCCAGATGATAAATTCAGAGTTATAGGGAGACTGGAGGCAAAGACGGTATTGGTTTGATTTCATCATACTGTATCAAAGCAAAAGCCTCATAAGACCCCAGCTCTGTTTTGAAACCTGATAACATTGTTTTTTGCTCTCTTGATGTATTTAAGAAAAATAAGATACAAATAGTAGAAAAGTGAATGAACTCCAAAGTTCAAATGTTACAAAAAAAGTTGAACTAATGGAACTTTGGCATTGTTTATCTTTTTTTACCATAGCAGCTACCTAACACTACCCTCGTAATGATGTCGTAGACCTTAGCAGCCACTTAACTATGTCTAGCAACCCTGTGTGTAGGTGTGTGTGTGGGTGCAATGGATATGTGGGCCTTTGGGTATGTGTGTATAGATAAATGACCTAACCTCATGTAATCCTCAACCTTAACCTCACACAATCTCTGGCATAACCTTACCCATAATTGGAGAGGACTAATGATTGTGTTGACCTTTTGACCTTACCTCTTACAAAACACACACACACACGCACACACGCACACACACACACACACACACACACACACACACACACACACACACACACACACACACACACACAGAGTCATGTTTCTATCAATTTAGAGGACATTAAATTTACTTGCATTCTTTTTCTGGAGACTTATCCTAACATTAACCATAACCACTAGTTACCTAGAAATAACCCCAACACTAACCTTAATATAACCAATATATACTTCTATAAAACCAAGTCTTTAATATTCATTATGTATGTACATGAGACTTGCTTTTGTCCCAATACGGGAGGCAAATCCCCACAACATAACTGTGTAAACAGATTATTGAATACCTGGTCCACACACACACACACACACTGCCCTGGGTCACTTTTTAGGGACATTACATAGATTTACATTCATTACCTGGAGACTTATCATAACCCTAACCATAACCTTAACCTTAAGTTTAACCACTGCTTTTCCCAAATGGGCATATGGCTTTTGTCCCCAATTAGGCAAGCCATCCCCCAATTAACTGGTCCAAAGTCTGAAATCTGTCCCCGAAATTACCCTTTGACACACACACACACACACACACACACATACACACACTGTAGAAATGACTTACCTGGTTGAAGTGGCCATAACAAAAGGCTACTTGAGTCCACTATGTCAAAGTTTAACAAAAGATCATTTATTAAATCAAATTAAACAATTTAACTAAATATTTGCAATATGTGGTGTGGGCGTAACTAGAATTGGTTGTGTAACATACATGAGTGGTAGATTTGTGTGTGTGGGTGTTTCACTGTGCATCAGTGAAGTAGAAAGCAAAGTATAACACAACTAAGTAACTGGGTATCCATCAACAAACTTTCAGAGGGAAGTGAAAGAATGCTGTATCACCTGAGAACACTGATGTCAAGTGTTCCCAGCTGGGTGAATGAATGACTTGAGGAGCAGAGCTGACACACAGATGAATAAACACCTAACCAAAGATGACACGGGTCATCACACTGCTACTGTGGTAGAAGATGGTCTTGTGATGAGCGATAACTCCAGGATTGGGTTGAAGTGTTCATTGTGGAATACTGCAGGAAACTCATTCACACTTTTACTTTCATCCAGAAGGTGATGTATCTTGATGGTAATAAACCACTGAAACCCTGCATACCCAATCTCAAGCATGACCTGTTACTGAGAGAGGAGACCAAGTTACCAAGCAGTGTGTACAGGTTTGAACGTGCCTGTATATACACACACTAGCACAGACCTGTCTCTGATTGGTCCGTGTGAGGTCAATGGGAAAACCGGAATCAAACATAAATAGGTGTACATCATGCATGCAATACAACTGCATTGCTTTTTTTTTTCAAGACTACCTTCAAATTAGTACGTTAATATTGGGCAGAATTGAGTTCAGCCTATTGGTCTGGCCCTCCACAACAGTACTAGTTTCTCATGTGGCCATATGAATTGCCCACCCCTGCACTAGCATGTGTGTTTGTTGTGCACAGATCATAACTTGTTAATATGGTGTTGAGCACATTGTTGCTTAAAGCATTTGAATGAAACAGTTTACATCTTGCCCATCATATCTACCTCTGCTGCTCATGTTTGCACTTTCTAATAGTTTGTGCAACTTGTTGATCTGCTAATAATAATCACATTTAATAAGTAATAATTATAACTGAATTCATTTTAGTTCATTTTTATTTTAAATTATAATTCTTACATTTTAATAGAATCTAAGTAAAGAAATGTTTAAAAGTATTTCTTTCATTTTTTTTATTTTAATAGTTAATGTTTATTTGTATTACTTAATTCATTATTATTATGTTTTTATTGTATTCATTTTAGGTTATGAACGTTGTGTATTAAGTGAATTATTGTTTTAATACATTTCTTTAATGAACTCATTTATTGAATTGTTTTAGGAAATCAGGCCATAACTTTTACATGAAGCACTTTAAGATGCTCAGTTCCTGGTTCTCTTGTTCCTGAGTATTCACCATGTAGAGATACACACATTCACCCATTATCACACTCATATACAACCCCACACACACTTGCACTTGAGATATACACACAACCACCCACATTCACTCACAACCACACACAAAATGAGTTGATTGAGATGTTTTATGTTTACGGCTCCATTTGCAGCCTGAGCAGAGGTGTCCAATTGTGCTGAGTCTGTGCAGGTTTTCCTTCCAATCGAACACTTCACAAGGTGATTTCACTGATTAACACACTTTCAGCCACAGAGGGAATAATCAGTGAAATCACTTGAATTTTTGGAGGAAAACCTGCACACTCTTGACTGTCTGTGGAACATGCTTGGACACCCCTGAGCTACAGCAGGGTTTTAACAAAAAAATATCATTGCTGTTACATGTTCAGATATTGTTGGATGAAAAGAAAATTAGACTGAATAAAAATGAGCTTAAATTGTAAAGTTTTGTGTGTGTGTGTGTGTGTGTGTGTGTGTTAGAGTTCATTAGCCTATGAGTTATGTAAAAAAAAAAGTATATTTTTTTGGCAGTACATTTGTTGATAGTATCAGTAAAGGAGCAGAAATACATTGCAGTTTTTTGTGCCAGTTCTTTTTTTCCTTACTTTTTTTTCCTGTAATTAATGGATGTTATAAATTTGGCACATGTTAACACAATCTGCAAAAAAACAGTCTTTTTAAAATCCAAAATACCCTGAAGTTAAAGTGAACTCGTAGATGTTTGGTAGCTGAATTCAGTGAGAGAAGCATCTCTCTGGCTTATTAGCGTCTGCAGGTCTGAACACAAGTTATCACACGCAGTCAATATAGCGCGTCGACCGGGGAGCTTCAGACGCCCCGCGGTGTTTGCCGGCCCCAGAGTCACGCGCCGAATTCAGCAAATAGAGCAAAACAAGACATTTCAGGTGCACAGATTAAAACTGATGTGTGTGTGGGTGTGTGTGTGTGTGTGTGTGGGGTGCTGAAATGGAAGTATGAAGGGAATTAGAAGCCATAAATGGAATGAGACTGGCTATCAGCAAGCAGACTGACAGTAAAGACAGCTAAAGTGAGGACACAGTGTGAATGGGAAAATAACATGAAGCTAAAAAGAAGAAAATAAACTATGTGAAAGGTATGGTTGTATTAGAGTAATTATCATATTTACGGTATTTGAGTTGTAGCATCCAGTTGCATGCCACTACCGTGTAATTTAGAATAATCACAGTTATCATTTTGCAGCACTATGTTTCCACTAGTTACCAAACTGGTGCTGGTAATGTGTCTTATAATCTTTAACAGGAAACACTGTGTGACTGTAAGAGAGATTCTCTCAGAGACATAAATCACATTCCTATTCCCGTCAAATATCGTCTTTAACCCGAGAACTGCGGGAGAATCAATTTAGACACGAGAGGAGACAACACACATCAGAAAATGCAGCGAGTCAGGATTTTTTGTCTTTGAACAGCTCCGTTATTTGCTGAACTCACAAATTTAGGTGGCGACGCTTTGAATGCTTCATTACAAATATGGGACGAAGCTTTCATTTTCCAAAGAAACACAGCGTTACTTCATATTTGCTTAGTGAGAAGAACAAACCTCCGAAAAGCCGAGGCGCAGAGGATTTGCCCTCAACTTGAACTAGAAGACATAAAGTAAATTGAGCCTTATACCACACCTCTATTTCACAGGCAGTTTTAAAGGTATCTTCTCAATGTGTGTGTTTTTTTTGTTGTTTTTTTTTGTATTATAAAGTGTGATTTTACACTTACATGGTGCCTACTCAGGTTGCACAGTGAAAGCAGCGTGTTAACAGAGCAGCAACAGCTTCCATCCTCTGTTAGCGTCTACACAGTATGTGTTCACACAGTCGCTGCAGTAATGCGCATAAAGCGGAAGAGAATAAAGTCGAGGTATAAAAAATATGCTTCGGGGTGAGGTTATGCGTGTAAATTGTGAGTCAAACAGTAGCTGTTCCGCAGCCTGTGTAGACAGCTGTACTGGTTAAAATAGAATTGCACAAGTTTCATTGGATCAGTGTCAGACAGACCAGAGAAAAAAAATGGGTTTATGAAATGTGTTTAAAATACTTATACCTTTCAAATGTACTTACTTGCACATGAATTTGCATCGGCAGAGGTCAAACAACCTTATTCATATCTAAGTGCTACTGTATGCAGAGTTATGGAAGTTATAGAGTGGTAGATGGACTGTATTTATATAGCGCTTTTCTAGTCTACCAACCACTCAAAGCACTTTACAGAGAGGGGTGTAACGGTACACAAAACTCACAATGTATCCCAGCATGCACCTCACTGCAATTTTGCTACAGCGGTGAAAATAAAGAGAGAAAGGCGACTATTATTGAAACAATTTATTTGCTTCAGTGGAAACCATTACTGACACAATTAAGTTGCTGCATTGTAAAAAAAGAAAACACACATTTTTCTGTTTCTTACAAGGAGTCGGAACACCTGCCGACAGCTGTTTATGATGATTTCTGGTTTAACTGTATATAAAGTAGTTTAAACTAGCTCCACCTCCAACAGCTACAACAGTAACATGCTGCTCTAACACTCTTTCATGTTTTTGTATTATATTTTTCTTTTATAAAATACTGGCTGACCACATGAGAAATCAAATGTTTTTTTATAGTTGTTCTGAATGGTTTCACTTAATAGAGGACTGAAAAGCTGACAGTTACAGTGAGAGGAGGGGGGGGGGGCGGGGTGATGTGATATTGTTTCACTGCAAAGATAATCCAGCATATTTGATTAATAGTGTTGCACTCTGCCAGTGTAATAGGTCTCTAGATTGCTATTCTGACAACAGCAACAATACAGAGTAACCATGGTAACGCTGGCTAGCATACATCCATGCTACGGCTAAGTGGTGTGATGCCAAATTGTTCCAGATTGAGCTCTAGAATTACTGTCCCTGGTATTGGGGTGTATGGATTAGAATAGGATAGAATAGAATAGTCTGTATTGTCATTGTACATGTACAACACAATTGAAAGCAATCCTTTTTGGTGCCATAAGTAAAAAAGAAAGAAGGTGAAAACACATAATACTCACACACACAAAACCTTCCACATGGTTCTCTTTACTATTGCACACAAAGTTGTTGTTGCAGTTAATACAGGAACAACAACTAACCCTAACCCCAACCCCAACCCCAACCCCAACTCTAACAACAAACACATTCTTCATACAGGAAGAACACTCATACCATTACACCTCTATTTACCACACATGCCAACATGCAGCCATTCACACACTTACAGCAGAGGCTGTCATGCAAGGTGCCAACCTGCTCATCAGGAGCAATACAGCACTAATGTTTCAAATGCTTATTCATCCACACACACACACACACACACACACACACACACACACACACACACACACACACACACACACCCTCCAATGGTGTAGCCATCAGCAAGGATCGAACCACCAACCTTCTGATTAGTAGATGACCTGCCTCAGTCACAGCCAGACATAATCAATTTGCCTAAACATGAATTAATTTAAAACAACTGATTATACAAACAAAAATGACAAAACAATGCTGCACTAGTACAAGTATAAAACCATGAGATTGGATAGGGCTGACAGATGCAATCACATCCAACAACGGTCACACCGCTGAATCAGACTTTAAACTGTATATATATAATAGACTTTTTGTTTATGTGAGCAGCATACCGGTGTAGACTTACTGTATAGCCAACTACAAGGTTCCATCTTGGTAATTTAAGCAATTTGATTTTGATGATTTTGATGTGACTGTAAATAAATAATCTAGATAACCCCTACCTGTTTATGTCTAAAGGCCTACACACATTCAACGTGGTGATTGTCTGCAGTGGTTCTGGCACAGAAATAGAACACTGCATGGTCATTATGATTTTGGAAGTGAAAGTGACATAAAACAGCACTCTCTCCTGGGAGTAGCCCTCCTTTCTCAGATTAAGTGAAGGTCGCTTCATAACTATCACGTCCCCTCTCTGAGGACGGACTGTTAGTAGTCTTACATTCACTTTCAGCACCATGTCTACAGAAGGAGTGATACTGATAAATAAATACAGGCTCAGATGCTTTAGAAAGAACAACTGAAGTGTAAGTAACAGATTAGCTGTAATAAGGATGGTCTAGACTGTAATAAAAAATGACATAGCAATTATAATCTTTGACATCAGTGTAGCCTTCATGTTTAGAACATAAGCCCCCATATAACATTACACCAAATACTTATTTAGAAAATGTATTGGCTGTAAATGTTTAACATTCATTTTAGTCTGAGATTATTATTTTAATGACCGTGCAAGTGCTGGGTAAATGATCAGTGTGAATACATATAAAGTAAAGTCAATATTTTGCAGAATTATGTCTTTGTGTGTGTATGTGCATAACAATGCTGCATAGAAAAAGACACACACACACACACACACACTGTCACTATTGTCTAACCAGTGTTAAAACCAAATCTGCATCCTTGTACAAGATATTATTATATTATTTATATAGTCTATCTCCACTTTTCCTTGAAGAAATATAAATGACCCAGTTTTTCACTGGGATTTTTTTGGAGTTTTGAAGGGAAATCTTTGCCACAAACAGATACAAATATGAAGTTAATACAATGCTGGCACAATGTACTTTAAACCTCTGCATGTGCTCAGCTAAAAAAAAAAAAAATAAATAAATATAGTGGGTCATAAAATGTAAATATAAAAGGTTATCTCCCTCTCCTGCTATTTCCCTGGCAGACGCAGAGGTGGTTCTGTAGGATTACCTGAATGCATGCCAAGTTGCTGCAAAGGAGGAAAGGCTGCAGGTGAAGGTGCAACAGGAGGAAGATTTTCTTTTTTCCTATTTATTTATTTTCTTCTTCTACTGTTATCCTGCGAACACGGTGAGGGAAAGTATAGTTGAGAGTCCGTGCTGCATTCAGCATCGCTCTGTTTCATATTCATAATGGTGCACACGTTCACACTGCTCAGTCCTCCTCTGCCAGCTACTGAGTCACTCCTGTGGAACTACCACAGGTTAAGTGCTCAAGGGCACCTTGTCAGTGGCTACTCTGGGAAAAAAAAGAGCATTAATAACTTTTTTCTTTTTTTTTTTTCTGTGAAAAACTGATTCCCAACTTGCCCTGGGATTCAAAGCACTGACCTTCTAGCAGGTGTTCATCACCTTTACAGAAGAAATTCGCCTGAGTACCACATACCTGCAGTTACATCTCTTTATCCTGATAGCTTTAGTGGTATTTTGCCAAATTTGAGAGATTTCTCCGTCGACCCCAACGAAAGCGCTCCTTTTTGGCGCTCGCGAGCCGCAAAAAAATACATCTGAAAGAAGCCAACAGGAACGTATATTCCCACAACATGTAACATGGTTATGTAACTCGCTTTCTTCTTTGCAGAAATGCACAGTTTGTGGGCGCGCTTTGGTCGAAAAATATAGTTCTCAACAAAACTGTTCACAGCAAGGTCTGCAGATCACAGTGAGTAACCATGTGAAGACTGCTGAAACGAGCAACACGCATTTGCTGTTGAGGTTTTTTCAAATGCAAACGCCACAAAATATGAGTGAGCTGCATCGTGACGGAGTGACATGGAACATTTCTATGCCAGACATCTGTAGACCTTGGTGAATTACACTGACTTTCTGAATTGATGTACAGTTTATGTACTTTTGCAAAAGTGTCCTTTAAAAAAAAAAAGGTGCACAAAGTAACAATATCCTGAAACCACTTTCCACTCCTGGGTCTATTTTGTTGTTTGTGTTTGGTTGTGTGCTTCCTGATTTGTGTGGGTTAAAAGGAGCACAGGCGGAGCAGCATCAGGATATTCCCCTGCTCGGCTACAATAGCAGCGCTGTACAACAGGCATACTGGGAGAAATCAATCATAGAAAAAGGAAAAGGAAATGAAGAGATACCAATTCCTCTACCGACAGGAGATTCAGTAGACCAGAATGTGATACAGACACAATACCTGGCTGGAAATCTGCTCTATTTCTGCTGCTAATGCCGTCATTTTGCTTTCTGCTCCGTCTTTCTATACATAAATAACTTGCTGAAAGAAAGTTCAGTCGCATTCTCCGTGTAAGAAAAAAGTAGAAGGTCAAAACCTTGAAATAAAGTAGTCAAACAAAAGAGGCTACGCTAAAGTGGGCAGACTCTGTGAGCATGTAGGCTATATTATTATAATAGTCACAATCCACTCGGGATAACTTTTATTGGTGGTTGCAAAATAAGCAGCAAAAAGCGTGGGTCATAGTTTTGACAGTGTTTTCTCAACTGAAACACCTTATTGACAGGATGACATGTAGCAGCCTATAATGTAATAAAGGATGATAACGTAAGATTTTGGCCCATTTTTTAACCCTTACATACTGTCCAGAGTCAAATTTGACCAATTATTTTACATTTAAGAGCTGTAAAAATACCCTATATACATTTATTTTCACTAGACTTCCTAATGTGACCCACAGTATACAAATATGGAAACAAAATGCTTATTTCTTTTAATGTTTGTACAGCTGATATACATTTTTATATATGCAAATGTAAACATTTGACCTGTGTTTATTAAACACATTTAAAAATCAGCATTCAAACATGTTGTTGTATTCATCATATTCTATACAATGTTCTCCTGGACCATAAAATAGTGATTGTGAATGTCTTCTTTCACATAAGATTAATCAAACATGTATTAATGGGTAATTTATGAATGTGACTAATTATGAGTCAGAGAACAGTATTTAAGGGTTAATGTAATAAGCAAATAATGTAATAACTTGCCAATAACATTATACAAATTCCTGAACCAATAACATAATAAGTTATTATGTTATTGATCTGTTATTAATCCTATCCTTACAAATGTAACAACTGGAGCCAATAATGTAATAATATACTAATATCACTTTAGTTAAGTTTCATTTATTGGATATGAAGTGTTACACTTTTGTTATCGGCTGTTATTACGTTATTGGTCATTATTATATTACAGCAGACAGTTTTCATATTAGCTGCACCTCTGATATTCACTGAGTGATTGAATGAATCAATGTTTTTTTTTTTTTTATGTCTGACCCATCTCCATTGGAATTATCCCAACATATTAACATCAAACCAAACATTCTGCCCACCATCATCTAACAACACAATATATAAACCTCATCCAAACAGTGATTGGAGAGAGAGGCCAACAATTGGTTAGAAGCTGTGCTGCTTTAACACTCAACAGTCAGACAGTCAGTAGATGTTTGTCTCAAACACTGCAGTCTAAAACTCATGTGTGCCTGCTGTCTGTTGTGATGCACTTCAAGCAGTGTTTCAAATGAAATCCTCCATGCTCTCTTCAGAGCTCTGCTGCATCAGTGTGGTAAGACAAAGTTATTGCTGATTAAAGGGTCATTTCAGTGTTTTCATGGTTACCTTTATCTCTTTTTTTGCTATTAGTCATAGATTTATTCTTTTTTTTTCGTGCTCTCTCGTCTCTCAGGTTTCCCGTGGAGGGCTGTCCTGTAGAGATGAAGACCCTGTCCTGCTCCAAATCCATGCATTCTGCTCTTATTATTATCAATAGTCTTCTGTTACTATTAGCCATGTTTTTGCTGCGCCTCTCCGTGTGTGTCTACCTCTCTCTTTCTCTCTCTCGTTATCTCCCTCTTTCTCTCTCGACCCAATCAGTCGAGGCAGATGGTCGCCCACCTAGAGTCCTCGCTTCTGCTTGAACTTTCTTCCTGTTAAAGATGAGTTTTTCTTGCCGCCGTCACCAAGTGCTGCTCTTGAGGGAATGTTGGGTTAATTAAATTAAAGAGTGCAGTCTAGACCTGCTCTGTGTGAAGTGCCTTGAGATAACTTTTGTTGTGATTTGGTGCTGTATGAGAATGGCTTTACATTGAATCCATCCCTGTTATCATGTTTTATTTGTAATACTTTGCTTTACATACAAAACTAGTGGTATTCCCAATCAGTTGCATATCTGTTCAGCTCCAACTGGCAACAGGAAACAAATCATTACACATTAGTAAAGATTATTCACTCACTGATTTACATCTTAAAAAATATGTTCACACTCTCCGAGCAATGTGTGTACCCAGACATGGAAGGTGGATACTGTATTCCTTATCTCCACTCTCTACTCGTTGACAGGCACGACGCTTCAGTGTGTCAGATTACCACATTCCCCCTCTGCAAAATTATTTTTAACTCATGTTCTCTGCTGTTACTTTGCATTCTAATAATACACAGTGCAGGGGATTTCATAAACTGTGGCTGACTTTAAAAATATCTCCTGAATTTGATGTATTGAGCAAAGCTTCAACAGCAGCGACCGGACTGAAAAATGAATTCTTTAAATGAAGTCCAGTGTGTATTTTTATTGTGTACTCACACACATTCCTTTCTAAATGAGACCCTCCCTTCAGGATGCACTCCTCTGTTTGCCTCTGTCCTCCTAAAAACTGGATTTGTTGGTTAAATGTGATGTTATTCCATCACATGTCCACTCTGCATGAACCTTGTCAAGGTGTCTCAAACAAATAACCTCCAGCTGGCATTACTTGCAGGTACAGTTGCAAAGTTGGAAACTTTCCATGATCATTAACAGTAATATTATCGGAATTAGCAGAAATAAACTGGAAATTTACAAAATAAGCATTTTAGTCTATAACAAGGAGCTTAAATGTAGTTAGAAAAAAACATATTGTAGCATAATCTAAACAACCAGATTGAATGTAAATACAATTGTATATTTACAATATTCCTCAATCACATGCACGTAGCACATTACCTACTGCAGCGCCACACCCCCTACATGCAGTGTGCATTCCTCCATCACTTGGGGAGCTTCTTTTCATTTTACATTTTAAATGGGACTTTTTTTGGGTGGGGGTGGGGGGTCATTATTTTACTCAACATTCATGCTTTTGTTGTTCAATGATTTACCCAATATTTCCAGTTGATTTACATCAATTCCCATAATTCCCATGGAAAGTTTCCAACTTGGAATATTTCCAAAGATTTCCAATAATGTACCATTATTTATTGGAAATGTTTCTGCCCCTTTGACAACCCAACTGGCAGGTGGGTTTACAGTCTTTATCAGGTTAAATCTAACAGAGAGAGGTGATTGGAGGAGTCAAACGGTAGTTTATGTCTTCACCACCAACACAGTTTTCAACAGCAACATGGTAAATAATTATCAGTGGGAATTGGAGATGATTTCTGATTATTACTGCAAACTAGGACAAAAATGTCACAGAATAATAGAACACTCATGTGGTAATATTTTGAAAACCTGATTTTCTCAGCCAAACTTCAGAAGCACAAGAATATGAATATCAACTGTGAGCTCTTGATATGCGGCAAAATCCCCAGAATGACAATCACTTGAGGACTGTCAACATCCTGCTCCCCCCCCACCCCAAGGGGCTCTTTCTACTATTACTTTCCAAACCTAGAATCTACTCTTTTATTTGATATGCAGCACACCACTGTCACATTAATATTTCAGCTGCCAGACACGAAAACGCTAAGTGTACCCAAGAAGCAGCTGCTTCCTCAGCAACATTCCATAAAATAATGAAATAAATATCTACAGTATGCTATGAGGAGTGTGTACTGAAAAAAGACGTTGAAAACAGACACATCTGTGAGTCAGCGCCCCCCCCTACACAACCCACCTCCCCTCCAGCTCTCACTATAGTTACACCGGCTCTCGTTATAGTAAATGGATAAAAAATGCTCAATACAGCCGGTAAGCTACTTGGCACTTGTGGCCCTCGCAGACCTAAAATACCCAAGTGGTCACAAGAAGGTGGGATGTATTATTCTGTGAAGTGCTGTGTGTTTGTGTGAGATGAGGATTAAATAGAATATCTCACTTCACAGTTTGCAAAATGATGCTTAACAGCAATAGAGAAGCCAACAACTGCCAAACATGAAGTGAATGTACTTCGTAATAATCATCACGCTACGCTGCTCTAAATGTCAGCAACTGTGAAAATGTCCAATCCCCATGAATCTGAGCCCTCGCCTAATTTGCATATATTTTTTGCATTCATCGGGAAGCACTTTTGGAAAATGCGTCTGAAAAGAGGAAGTTAGGACGCGCCGCTGGGACGGAGCCGGTGACAGAAGATTCATATTAAAGACAGATTATTGTTTTCTCACCACACAATGCCTGGCCTTCAATCTGACGGACCACACTGGATGAATAGCATTACTCATACTGTCATTTCCTACTGCCACTGCAGGGTCAGAGGAGGGGCCACGTGGGAATCCAGTTCTATCACAGTGCTCCATCAAAGTCGAGACGTGAATCAGAAATAGTGGAGAAATGCTCCCTACAGGACAATGTGACAGACATTTTAAATACAGGATATGTTAGTCACTGCTGAGCTACTGTTGACCTAGTGGCTCTGTTCACAGCTAATTATTTTTTAGGGTAGTGCACAGAAATTGGCTATGACAGATTTTTTTTTTCTTTTTAAATAGATGTAGCTGATGGTTCATTTGCATGGAAATTGGTTGTAAACAAGATAGTTAAACTTTTAGATACCAGAAGGTTTTTTTGAGCAACATTAGGATGTAAATATTGGAAAAATGATGTATTTTATAAAGCCGCGGTGAATACTGAACTGCAGGCAGGATCTGTTAATATCATGTGGACAGTTTAAATGGAAGTACAGTCATCAATTCTAAGATTGTTCTAAATCAGCAATTTAAATGAAGCTGATAAAATATATATATATATTAATTCTTCATTTCCAGTCGACTCTGTATTAAGTTTATATGCAGGTGGACTGCATGAGTGGTTACATTAACTGACTGAGGTGTGCATCCTGTCTTAAGATAGATAGATAGATAGATAGATAGATAGATAGATAGATAGATAGATAGATAGATAGATAGGTAGATAGGTAGATAGATAGATAGATAGATAGATAGATAGATAGATAGATAGATAGATAGATAGATAGATAGATAGATAGATAGATAGATAGATAGATAGATAGGTAGATAGGTAGATAGATAGATAGATAGATAGATAGATAGATAGATAGATAGATAGATAGATAGATAGATAAAGTCAATCAGTCTTTATTTATATAGCGACAAATCACAACAAAAGTCATCTCAAGGCTTTTTACACATAAAGCAGGTCTAGACTGTACTTTAACTAACTTTAACTAAGTTGGGGAACAAAGATCACGCCTCATACTTCCCTTATTCCCGCATAAGTGGTATTTAAGTCACTATCTGCTCCTCTCCCCTTGGTCTCAGTTCTCACATACCTCCCTTTTTAACGTTCTCTCTCTTTCCTTTGATTTAGGGTTAGGGTTAGGGTTAGGGTTAGGGTTGGAACCATGGTGGCTCCATCCGGGACAGGAAGAAGAAACGCTCATAGAGTCTCAACTAATTTATATGCTGATGACATTACTGTTATAATCAAAAATCTAAAAGAATAGTTTGAGATAAGTTTTAACCAATCTTTTAATCTTATATGAAAATGGAGCCAGGTTAAACCACACCAAAAAGAAGGAGACAGACAAAAAAAAATATTAAAATCAAGCAAGAGACTAAAATTCTTGCTCTAAACATCTGTAATAATCGATGTAGTGAACAAGATTAGGAGTAAAAATGTATCCCATACCCCCCCCACCTTCATCACCCTCCCCTTACCCTTCATCCCTCCACAACCCTTCTACTATTGATGCAATAAATCTTTAAACTCATACCTAAGTTGACCTGGTCTTTGTTAACAGAGTTTCTGGAAGCAGAAGCAGGGTTGTAGTGGAGTTAAGGGTCAGCTTATGTTGGAGCACAACATGTCTGACCTTTTCAGAAATCAAAAGTGTTTGCAGGTGTTCTGGAAGGCAGAGTGAACAGCTGACCATCATAGAATAGGGGGGGATACACAGTACTCTTTTTAAATAGGGGGAATAACATTGCACATTTTTAGACAGTCACTCCTGGAAGACATTTATAATGTTGCTCTCGGTTGTACAAATGAAAAAAGAGAAATAAGTTCAAACTTCTAGTGTGTGAAGTGGGCCTGAAATTTCGGTAAGAGAAATTATGGGACCGAGTCTGACATCGGAAAGGCGCTGGGGAAGAAAACAATTTGGGATGTCTGACAGGCAGTTCTGAGAGTGGATCCTTAAATACAGAAATTTGAAATTCTAAATTATTATTCATATATTTCACACCTGTTAGCATGCTCAAACTGAACTCCCTCTGTCAGTTTCTTCTGCAAATTCAACAACAGCTCATTTGATCCTGTGCTGGAACATCTCTGCTGTTGTCTCCTGTTAACAAGCATAACGTCAACCCACCACCGCATCGTGTGACATGAGAGTTACAACAGACGAACCCTCCGTGCTGCAGGCGAAAAACAGACGGGAGCTGCTTTTTAGAGGGCGGACTGATGAGTCGGAGTTCAGAGGATGATACGTGTCAGTATCTGAAAACCTGCTGCTTCGAATAATAACTTGTCAGATCGTACAGTGAGTTATGAGTTCTACAGTGAGCCAGAAGTTGTGTTTGCATTTGCAGTTTATCAAATTGCACTTGTGAGTTATTAATAGATGGAAGGATGAGAAACACCTTTAACCCTCCTCCAGTGTTCAGGTCAAATCTGACTGATTTACAACTTTCATACGACATAAATATTGTAGTTTTCATCTGATTGCCTCAAGGCCTCATGATATCCTCCACATGAGGCATTTCAACATGTAAAATTGTTAATCACCACATTCAGTGAATTTTAAGTGACTTAGTGAACACTGTTACACTTTTCCGCCATAGGAAATGAATGGGTAAGACTATAATATGGTCATCCATTAGGAGGAAAACATGCCCCCCCCCCCCCAACCATCTACCCCTCTCACATTCATTCAGGTTTTTCCTTTAATTTGACCCCCATCTGTGTCTCTTTCTTATGCTTTTATGTCCATCCCTCCACATGAACTACACCTTCCAGACTAAATAATGTATCACATCTTCTCACAGACAACATATATAAAGCTTTATTTTTGCCTTGCTCTCATTTTACTCTATGAACACAATGATGAAGCCACTGATTAGGTGATTTTATTCTGTCCGAGAGGCTCTGGACCAGACCACTAGTCTGAGACATGGGTTCAAACTTTTAAAAAAAAGTGTTAAACAAAATTTGTGTTAATATAGAAGCAGTTAAAACTGACACACTGGAGGAGGGTTAACATCATTGTAAGCAAGCAATGGTACATTTTCCAAAAAAAATAAATAAATAAATCATACAGTCTGAAGTCAACACATCCCTAAATGTGCAGAGCACCATTTATTACACTTAATTACTGTTTTGGCTGCATGTATCTGTCATATACACACAAACAAACCTACGCTTTCTGTTCAACTTGGGCTACACACTGTATAACAAATAGTTTAAAATGAGTTAAAACAACTGAACTACACTGCCTGTCGTAACATGCGCATTTGCATATATCACAACTGACCTCATGAATCTTCCTGGAAAAGTTTGTTGGATTAAACTACTCACCAGAACCACCAGGAGGGTTACATATGGCAGAAACACTTAAAGTGCTAATGCTCTATGAACACAGTGCATTCAGTAATACAATAAATTATGACCATAAATTATTCATAATTATTCACTCAGTATTCATCTATTCAAGGTCATGGACACTGGCTGGTGTATACCACCAAATGTATGCAACTGCCTTGTCACAGTTAATCATAAGAAACAGATAACTGGTGGGCTCATGTCAAGGATTCCTCCAATGGTGGGTGTAAGCACAGACAGCTTTAAGTGCACAGTGGCAGTTTGATAATGGCCAGCACATGCAATCATTACACCGTTAGTGTCTCCTCTTCTGAAAAACACCTTGAAGCAACAACACAAAAACAAAAAAAAGAAGAAAGAAAAACTAATCAGGTTTATAAGTGATGCCAGTTAGAAACAAACAGATTGAACACACACTGAAAGTTGTCAAATGGCACAGATGCCCGAGGCCTTACACTAACAAGCACTTTCTATCTCTGTCTCCAGCCTCAAATGCAATATAAGCCGATTCATAAGCAAGTAACTGAGAGCAAGAAATAGCATGACTCCTTCATTACAGTGGTGTATAATCAGATGATGCAGAAACAAGCTGTGTGTGTGTGTGTGTGTGTGTGTGTGTGTATGTGTGTGTGTGTGTGTGTGTGTGTGTGTGTGTGTGTGTGGGTGGTAAACAGCATTTTCACATATTTCTAACTTGATAAAAACCTTCTCATTGAGATGTTGACAGTGAGGTTAAACCAGCTCTGCACAGTTGGGCAGCGTGCCAAAATCTGAAGCTTATCTAGGTGCCAAATGAATCAAATATGCAACAGGAATATGAACAAATGTACCAAAAACAACCAGATGTCATGTGTCATTGGATGGATAGATGAAAACAAATCTAATGATTGTACTGCACTTTATTTATTTTTTTATTACATTTTTGTTTGTTTTTTTGGCAAATTAGGGGAAACTCACTTTCTAGTAACATATTTGTCAAATTTGGCAAGATACTGTCATTCTATTGCTGATTATCAGAAGCAAGTATCAGAATTTATTTACAAATTATTGCAAATTATATTGTTTTTATTACATTTAAGAAGACACTTTATTGCACAGTTTTTCGTGATGTCTGGAGAAATCAGTGCATAGAACAGCTGAGTGCCTATAATATATTATTATACTTTGTTGTTACTTTCATTGTTACATCTCAAGTAACTGACTTTTCCATGAATCTCTTTTAACACTTGTACAGTGATGATTAACACATCTAGTGTTTCTTTTTGAAAACTTCCTTCAGTAAATGCTGTCATATTGTCATATTGTCAAATCAGCTCCATACATGCCTTTTAATGATGTAGCTCTTCAGAAAGAAGAAAGGAAATAATACAGATAGCTGGATACAGATTATTGTAGAGAATGTGAATAATGTCACAGTGTCATTACATGTCATAAATGACACATAAGGAGCTCATTCTGTACTCTGCTTGTCTTCACAGACTTTGAAGGATAATTTTCCAAATTGAAAAAAAAAAAGAAACAAGACAAAAACAACATTAACAATGCTTGCAGTGTTTCTTCTTTACTTTCTATATGATGTGGACAGTGTTGAGATAATGACATCATACTTCTATGATCTTAAATATCAACACAGCAGACTGAGTAAGAAGTATGACTTTTTCTCAAATGGAAACTCCATAGCTCCTAATCAGTGTCATATATTCAATCAGCCAATGTTGGTGGAATAGAATTTGAAGAAATGTAAAAAAAATAAAAATAAAAAAAAGAACTGAAGGAGAAGCTGAAGCAGCTGTTTGGTGGAAAACAAGAAGGGTAAACCGTAAACTTCATTTAAATAAATCACAGAATAATGTTGTCTCTTTTTTCACTGAATACAAATAAATGATGTACCAAAAACTTCCTTTAATTAGATCAAGTCAAAACATTAAACAAAGATAATTAACTTTAGGCAGCTCCAGTTCCTTAACAACATGACTGTAGAAACAAGTGTTGCTGCATGTTAATAGAGGTCTAGTTTAGAGTTGAGAAGCTGAAAAACATCACAGCGTTTTCTCAGATCTTTACACGGGGCTTCCAGTGTGTTGTGGGATCGATGAAGGACCGCTGCTTCTTGTCTATAAATGAGCGTACGGACGGATGCGGGCATCTCTGACTCGCTTTCACAATACGAACCCTCAGGAGCTCTCAGATGATGAGGGGCCGGTCTGCTAACTGTTCCCCACTTGAAACAAAACAGGGTGAAGCAGGGTTTAGTTCTATGCTGCATGTGTAATGAGAAGAAGCTTCTAGAGGATCTGAGACTTTGCCCTGACTTGTTTCAAAATGAATCTCAAATCTTTTATGTTCTCCTCTGAGTGTTATTAAAATTTCAGTCTACTTAAGATTGCACTTTGCCCTTTTTCTTCATTTTTTAAAAAATATTTCATTTCTCATATCTTGTTTTTCTTTATGTCTTATTAAATGCTTTTTTTATGCCTTAAAGCACTTTGAATTAAATAGGATGTGTGAATGCTTGCTTCGTGTCTCTTGCTGTCTTTACTTGCAGTTAATGTGTAAGTATACCACACAGAGATTATGTCCCTGACCTGATTACTCAAACAGATTTACAGTCTGTGCTACAAATGATATATATGGGTGTTAATTAGACATCTTGCCAAATGTTATGACGTGACTGCATTCATATTTATATTGCAGATTGTAATCGTTGTTTATGTTTCCCTTTATTTTTCACTCTGGTAGGGTTCAGCTTTTAATGTTTGACTAAATAAAAAAAGAGGTGAAATACATGTGTGCAGCTGATCTTAATGACTACCTGAGAGCTGCCTGCATATAGAGAGCATTGGATAGCCTACCATCAGTCCATCATGTCATAAAAAGGTCAAAAGACCTCAACATTCAACAAGTTTGTATTCTCATTAAGTGCTTCCCAGTGGTTAGATTAGATTAGATGGAATTTTAATGATCCCCATGAGGGAAATTGATGGGATGTCACTCTGCAATTTTAAGAAAGTTAAATGGTTTCATGCCTTGGGGGCGCTTGATAAGAACCGTCAGAGAACAGCAGGTCAGAAATATGAATCCCTACATTCAAAAAATTTCATATATTTAACAATCATTATGAGTGCCTTGGTGAGGGTTACACACGTTATGAAAGGATGTACGAATTGATGAATATATTATGTATACTGAGGCTTTTGTATATTGTTGATTTCAATATGAACTCAACTGTGTCACAGCTGACCAGATGGAAGCGTCGGTGAGAAAGGTGTTTGAGTCGGGGTGCTGAAGTCGGTGCAGTAATTATCAGTGTGAATTAAATAATAATAATAATAATGATAATAATAATATTGAAAATATACAGTGTGTACCCCCTTTTGACTGGGGTGTATCAGGCAGGGTTGGGTAGATTACTTTAGGGTAAGTGTTCCCATTAAGCACCAAAATCTAAGTCCAGATGTTTTTCATGGATACTGACATGATTTATAAGAGAGATTATTTCTTATAAAGCAACATTTATCTCTCATTGTAAAATGTATTCATTAGTTCATGTAGATTTAGGAATATAAAATAAAGATATTTGATGAATAAAGTGAGTTTAATTGGTACTGTGACACCATTTAAGTCCATGTGTGCTCCAAATAAGCCCACATCATGATTTATTTACTAAATATAAAGAAAAATATTGATTTCAAAGAATTAAAAACATCAATATATGTATTCAGTTACATGTTAGATATTAGAAATGAGTCATGAGTAAAATCTTAAAGGTGTGACTTCAGATGTATCCTGCTTTGTAATCATCAACTTTTCAGTAACTGTAATTCAATGACACATTTTTTCTCAGTAACTGTAATGGATTACAGTTACATTTATTTTGTAGTTAAATGATGTTATTAAATGGAACTAGTTACTCCCAAACACTGGTAACAGGATAGATATGTTTCATCTGCATCATCAGAATGTGAGTTAGGTTATAATCTTCACTCTTTTTGTAAAGTGAAGCGTGCACGCAGCTTCTTATACAGTATGCATAAAGGTTTTGGAGGAGATTTTCAAGTTTGTCACTAAATTCAAACATCCAGAGAAGAACAGTGATCATGCAGTCAGGCATGCATTAAGGCAAGCTACCATTAATTACTGTCGCTCTGCAGTGATAAGATATTTTGACAATAAGCTATCTCTCATTTAAATGTAGAGATGTGGTTAATAGATCCAGTAACTAGAGGGTTCCCCTAAAGATCTAATACTACTTCTGTTTAAACCTCATCCAACTGCTTACTTCAGCGTAATTCTCTATTTTGTCAGAGTGTTTGTTCTACACTACTACATCTGTGCTAACAACCAGAGATCAACCTATAGTCAGTAGATCAGTGTCATACACGTGTCTCTTTATGAAATAGTCACTGCTCTGTATTTCTATAAACTATTATTTCATGTATATGTAACACATATCCATCAACGTGTCAGTAAATGTGCAAGTGTTAGCCAGCTGGCTAATTATCAACTGCAGTCCTTTGGTGAGATGTCACTTCTCTCTCACACACACACACACTTGCCATGCTGTCTGCTCCTCATAGTTTTCATGCTTTAAGAATCATTTAACAGGAGGCTGAAAAGCTGCGATTTGCTGGTCTGTCGGGACCACACGCAGTATCACAGAAAAGGTCGGTCGGTTGTGGTCACAAACATATACTCTGTTGCACCTGTAATTCACTGGAGGTCAACGAAAATAAGATTTTCAAGGTGTTACGTAACCTGCTGAACGTTAAAGTTCAGCCTGATCGAATCAATATAAATACATGAATGCTGTATAGCAGTATGACACATAAAGTAACTTTCTCTCCACGCAACCGAATCTGATTGTCTTCCAGCATCACGAGGCCAAGCACACTCAAAAATCATAATGCTGGTTCTCATATAACCATCTATTATCATATTCCATACTCCCAAACTCCTTATATCACAAGCCTTCATGACTCACAGAACCCTGGGCATTATTTAATCATGTCTATGTTGTATAATATCCATGATATAAAATATGCCATGTGTTTCATTTCCCTCTGTGTTGTTGCTCACTACTTGACTAAAACACTGTAGGGCATCCGGAGTACTTTCTCTGCAGCTTTAATCAGACTGTTAGCCGCTACTTGAATGCAAATAGATTGCGAGCGCTTAGTGTGCGCCGTTCTTCTGGTGATAAATAACCAACAAAGCAGAGGGTTGTAGAATTGTAGAATGTAGCTGATATATAAACAGTTCCACTTCAAGTGACATGCATTGTTATCACAGAAGGCTGTTTCACTCTTTAATTTCCAGCACCCGATGTTACAATACAGGCTTCTTTTCATATGTTAACTGGACTGTTGTATAAGGAGAGCTCATGTTGTGGATATGCTTTTACTTTAGAATAAAATTGAATGAATCTCCGACATTGCAATGTTCTGCTTCTGGTTACGCCCCAAGACAAAGGTGTTTAGCCTCTTGTAGGTAGTTACATCTTTGATTGTTACCTTTAATGTTTTTAGTATGTACCTTTTATAACACATTCATTTCTTCAAACATTCTGATGGTTTGCTTAAATACATTATACATACATACATTGATCAGAGGTCACTAATAGGCGGGCCGCTGATTGTAACTGATGAAATATTGAGGATTGTTAAATTTTGTCAGAGCATGTCTATTTTAACGGGCGCAGCTTCTACAGCTATTACGGTAAAAATGGAGCGGCCCTCGGAAACTCACAGACCACTGTGCATAGATAATCTGCTCACATGACGCTAATCAGCCAATCAAATCCATGCATTCGCACATGTGGAGAGACTCGACTGTCAGTGGGATACACACGGAGAAAAGAGGAGAGACGTTTTGTTATAAAGTTATTAGATGTTAGATACGTTTATGGTTTCAGTTTGAAAGTAAAAAGGGATTCTTTTTTATTTTTCTAAAACTAAGCTCTTTATTTAAGAAGTACAATCAAAAACTTTCTGTAAATGCACTTTATTTTAAAATGTCATCTTTATTTGATATAAGAAAATAAAATGTATTTATCTTCCTCATGTTTTATTCTTTATTTGAATCCCACAAGTAGAGTGTAAATACTAATAAATAATTTCTACTGTATTTATTTGACAGTCTACAATCTAGCCACTAGACACAGATGCTGATGGAACTACAACGCTATTTCAATCTATTGAAAAATAACACATACATTATGATGTTCTGGACCTTCACTTGAGGACATTTTCACAAATTGGAACTCATTGAAGTTGAATAGAATACCCCTGTCTCATATATTACACTGATGAAGGGTATAACTAGACACAGCACATATATAGAGAACATGGAGCCTATACTGTATCTTTCTGTTTTTTCTGCTTTGTCATTGCTGCTGTCCTTGCACCATGTGTCCCTAACTTGATACTCTTCACAAACGGAGTCTTAAATAAATCTATTTCACGATTCACATCTCCCACCGTCACCACATTTTACTCTGTAAATACTGTTCTTACAATGAGAATAAGAGTCCCTAAACCTCCCATTCCAATATCATTATTCTATCTGCATTAAATTGCTAAGCAGGAGTGACAGAGGCCTCCATTTGTGCTCATTCAAATCATCATAGTCACTGGAAACTAATTTTAAACTGATTTGGTCATTTTTTAAATTGATTACACCATGCCAGCTTTAGACATGTTCCCCGAGCCATATGCCACTGTCACCTTTGCAAATGTTGAGCAGCGAGCAGCAGTTGATTACTCTGGTGGGTGAAAATAAAATGGTACAGATAGGAATAAAATGAACAAATAGAACGGTAATTTGCTCTGTATCAATTTGTGATATCATGAGTTTTAAATTAAATAAAGCACCAGTGAAGCAACGGTACTCCCTGTGTTATTAAGGTAGCCATTATTAAAATTAGGCAGACATGCAATCGGCATCATTTAAGCTCAAACTGACATTTCTTATTAAAACAAAAGAAAAAAGAAGCTAAACCTTAATGCTGCTAAAATAGGGAACAAAGAAGGTTGCTCACAAGCAATCTTAATTCAAATGTCTTTTGGGTAATAGAAATGTGCATATTAAGTCAGTGCTGCTGTGTTTATTTAACACAGAGAGTGAATCATTTAACTCAGAGGGAAAGACATTTTATTTAAAGTCAATTCAGACAAATACATCAAAGCACAGTCTACAGACACTAGTGGAGTCCTTTATATACTTCACCACTCATTGTCATAGTGTTAGGGTTACAATCAGCAGTCATTATTCAGTTTGGACATGATAGCAGCTCTGGATGCCACATATGTAAAACCCAAAAAACTGCAACCCGCAAACCCACCAACAGAGGAAACTGTCATTCCTCACAACAAGGACAGAACCACCAATGAAGTGGCTGAACACACTGTGAAAACAGCGCTACGTCACCCTCAGCACCCACAGGTCTCTTCTTGGTGCTAGTGTTGGACTTTAAAAAGAGGAAGCCGTAGCTACCAATGACAAAGTGATCATTAAAAAATAGAAAAATGTTTTTTGTTTTTTTGCTCTTGAAGACAAGACGTCTTTATCGACTTCTGTCGCTGCCGATCAAAGACCACTACTCTGATGCCAACCCTGTAAGGAAGGGGGCCAATGACAAACCTGGAGGACCACAGGTTTAAGACAAACTGCTCCAATGTTGCAGAAAAGAAGAAAATGAAGAACAGACTGCATCCATGATAGCAGCAAATCATGTTCAAGTGGTTAGAACCAATAACAGTCCTGTAAAGACCCAGACACATTCAGCAGATGGTTCAGGGTATTAATCAAGCTTCAGTGTGTGTATTTTAATAGATACCCAGATTAAAGGACGGGTCCACAACTCTTCAAGTCTGTCTTAAAACAATACTGATGATTTTCTTGGAATCATTCCTCCTGTTCATACTGACCATGTTCATACTGACCATGTTCATACTGACCATGTTCATACTGACCAAAGTGCAGGTACAGCTTTGTTGTGAAGGACAGCAGTAACATTGAAGGGAACAGCACATAAAGGGTTACATCTGACAAAAGACGCTTTGACATGGAGCAAGCAAACCAGTCACGACCCTCCTCTGAATAAAGGAGACAGTGCTATGATATGAATGCTTGAACATTTTAAATAAAATGTTCACACTCTTTTGCAAATGTTTATCTATGTAACTTTAACTGTATTGCTTTCATAAAGTCATATTGATTATTCAAAGCTCCGTCAGACACCGAGCCACACTCCAGCTGATTATACAAAATCTTCAATCTGACGGAGCTTTGAATAATCGATATGGCTTTATGAAAGCAATACAGTTAGTTCTGTGAATAAGCAATTACAAAAGAGTGTGAACATTTTATTTAGAATATTTAAACACAATAAAAAATAGAGCAGCGTCTCCCCAATTCAAGCAAAGGCTCCTTTTTTAAAAGTCTGTGTCTGTGTCTGTGCTTGGAGCAACTTATCTTATATCACAACTTATTACAATCCAACTCATATCCATAAAGTTAGCTACTTTGGAGATCTTTAGGAAAAGAGACAGCAGAGTAGTTTGTAATTATGGATCTAAAATTCACGCATCACTCCTGCTAATTAATGTTGCTCAGTGGGTGTACATGCCACTCATACAGAAATATCTCAAATAAATACACAGCAGAAGCATTTATTAACTGACACATGGCCTACGGTGTACATATACACATATTGCACTGACGTTCACAGCTAACATTAAACTGTCATAATCGTATTGCTATGCATACAATATGAAAGATGGAGGTCAAAATCCACAAATGTCCTTCTCTGCAAAAATGTATATCAATGTTCAACCTTTCAATGTTACAGTCTTTTTAGTGCCAAAGTCCCACCACAGCTCAATGATGCTAAAAAGACTGTAAATGTGTCAGATATCACTTTATGTGACTAACTCAGACTGATGAAGCTCAATAGAAGCTTCACATTTACATTTAAATACAGCTTTTTTCTCAAAATGACTATGTGGACACACTGTGGATTTTGGCCTCAATCACTTCCATTGAAATTCAAATCGTGCACATGTCTAGGTCAAATAAAGTTTAACAATGTTAAAGTTATTTGGTTTCCTTGGTATCTGATGACAAATAGAATCCATGAGACCTGTATTTCTTGATATTGCATCTTCTTCTCAGAGGCACTGTATTACATTTCTTTTAAATGTTATATATATATAATAGTTTTACAGGGCCACTCTACAAACTGTAGTCCATCAAAACTGTTGTATTTCTTATGTGGCTCCAAAGTCTGTTCTCACACTGTGGTGTTTGTTCCCTGTCTGCTCATCTATGGGGGTTTGAAACAAGAGAGAATGAAGTTAGTCTCACAACTTCATAGAAGTATAATACTAAATTGCTGGAGAGTGACTGTAAAAACTTTGAGATGACTATATGTCTCATCACAGTGTTTAACAGTAACATATTCTCCATGATGCTGCTCTTATATATGCTTTTATTACAGCTTATAACAGTGCTGATACACTAACAAAATATAACTGTGTGTTTAAAGGCTGCTGATAGCAGATGGAGACGAGGCAGAGTGACAGTGCCCTTATAAAAATCATTTTGTGGAAATGTATTTTCTCCTCAGAACATTGAATATTGGAAAACAATGCAATGCCTTACATCTCAACCCTGAGCAGCAAAATCAAAGTGAGGCTTTGTTTTCCATTACCGGCCAGTCTACCAACATAAACAATACTGCTCTGTTGTAATATTAAAGGGGACCTATTATGCTAAGGGAGAATCCATTTCTTTTTTGATTATAAAGCAGGTGTAGGTGCTATAAACAGATGTCACTCACTTCAATTGAGGTGATTACTTCAGTAATACCCTGGTGATACCGCGGCAATGCCGTGGCGGCAAAGAGGGGTGAAATAATTTATCCAGCAGTGCATAGCAACAACCAACAGGTGGGGCATGTGAGCAGTCCGGATTAAGTGTCTCTGTCTCTTTATTATAGGATAGTCAATACTTTTATTTTATACTTAATTCAACAGAAATGTGGCTGTGTTACCGCAGAGTAACACATCCCTTATTATTTCAGCTTAAGTCATTATTAACCCTCACACATTGGTCAGTGTCAAATCGAACCCATTTTTATATTAGATGGGAAAACACCACATACACATTTCTTTTATATGGACTTTTCCTAATGCGACCCAAATGATACAAAAATAGAAATAAAATGTTTCTTTTTTTTCTTTTTTTGTGCAAGTTTGACCTGTGTTTATTAAAAAATAAATACAAATCAGCATTCAAACATGTTGTATTCATCTTATCTTATAAAATGCTCTCGTGGATCATAAAATAGTGATTGTGAATGTCTTCTTTTCCACAAGATGAATCAAACAGAAGGATTAATCAACACTGATGGGGATCTTATGAATGTGAATTGGTGTAAAGACTAATTATGAGTTAGAATATGAACGGTATGTAAGGGTTAAATGTATGAAATTCACACTGTTAAGCCAAAACAGTCCAATATATGTGCTGGTCAAACCACTTGATTCATGGATGTGGAATACAGTTTCATGGTGGATGCAGTATTCTGCAGACTGGTGAATTTTTAAATATTTTCAGTAGATGGAGTGACACTTTGCAGCATAGGTTTTAAAGAATGAAGATGTCATTTCAATGTAGACATGGAATCGCTATCCTGTCTGCTTCGTGGAGCCATGCACTGGTAAAAGAGCGGCAAATAAGACAAAGTCAAGTGATGTACTTCCTGTCTTGCAGTAAAACATAACGTGATGTAGTGAACATAAACCACCTGCAGTAACAGCTTCATTCCTCACCATGTTACACTGATACACTGAAGGACTGAAGATGAGACTAGTTCAGCACTGTGGTCTGGCGCAGCAATTCTCTGAGGTTGCGGATTTATTAACATGTCAGTAGTGCTGCCTTCAGATACTGCAGGAATTAAATGAACTGAAGAAGCTTTTCATACAGTATAAAGCAGCTGCGGACAGAAAATAAATGACCAGAACACTGTACTGATGATTTATTTGAATGTTGGAGACTAAATTTGATCATTTTATGTCAGCCCAGCAAAGCAGTGATTTGCATCTCCGTTACAACAGAGCTACCCGCTTGAAGGTGTGACATTAAAGTTGAATCTAATCTAATCAGAAATAAAGGAAAGGCCAAGCAGGCAGCAGCAGCAGCCATTCATCATAGAATGTAGGCAGAGTGAGCGTTCAAGATCTGATGCAGACAGCCTTTCTCTAGCCATCATGCACATTGTGATACACATGTATAAGAAAGGTTAATTAACATCACTCATGATCATTGTCTGTTATATGTTTGTATCACATATTATTTGATATAATATTATTTGATGTGCATTGTGACACAAACAACCAAGAGAGGTTAATTTACATGAAACATTATCATTCTCTCAAGGATGTTTGTATCAAAATATATCTGATGGCCGCTTACATTTATTTCCTCAGCATACCAATGTATGTGTGGATATCAGTATGCTATAGGAAACAGGAAACCATTTTCTTATGCTGTATAACCATCAGATTATTGTGTGTTAGTGTGTATCTGTGTGTGCAAAAATAAGTGGAAACCTTTAGAACAAGCTTCTGTGCCCTTGTTTGAGAAATCTGCTTCATTCAGTGCATATTTTGCAAATTACATGCAAATGATATATATATAATGTATGCTGCATGCCTAAAAAATACTGCTAATATGTTAAAAAAAAAAAAAAACGTTAAATGTAAATGAAAAATAGTTAATAAGAATGTCCAGTAGTCAGTCTAAACCTTAATCTTTAGGAGCTGAATGAAAAATAATACAAAAAGAAGTTTTTGTGATGATGTGAAGAGAAGTTTGAGCATCGCTTTCTCTCTTGTTGTGTCGCCCAAATCCACAAAATGAAAGAGGGACACAATCTCAGACAGATTGATCTGATACATCACCACAGCATTGCAGTTTCATAGCAGAGTGGAGACAGATTAAACTCTAAGGTATCACTACCAGCTTTTATATAACCGCAAACAACTTTCTTCATTTATTGGAAAGGTTTGTTTATTTTTCTTTCTGTGATTTTTTTATTTCCCCCGTTATCTTTTATTATGGATATAATTAAAGTCAGGGAGAGTCTGTCATCACAAACAGAAGACCTTCCTCCACTCAATCCCAGGCAATCGGAGACCTGGCTGACGGACATTTCAACAGGTCATCATGTTGTGATGGAGCCAACTTTCACACCCACAGGAACAGTACAGAAGTGTGTCTTGTCCTGTAGACAAGATAACAAGCTTTTTTTCTCTTGTAGAGAAATTCTCCAGTGTCCTGACGTCAATAGAGAACGTGTTTGGGTCGAACAGAGATCTTCCATCAGGATGCTTCTGTGACGAAAGGAATTTCATATGAATAATTATGTATTTATTTATTTGTGCTGACTATAACGGAACATATGTTCTCATGCTCACACTCACACACACACTCACACTGACACACAAACACACACACAAACACACACACATGGAGCAGAGCAGAGGAGAGACCGTTGCATAGTAAGCACTGTGCCAATTAGTCGGTTGGACAATCAGCTGTGACCATCACAATTTACCTGTGAGTGTTACCCTTAACTCTGGTTTTACCTAGCGACTACAATCCATTACCTGTGGTTGGCATGGGCATGTGTCACTCAGAGAACAGTCCGCCAATCAGAAGAGAGGTGCACTGAGCAGACACAAAATAGCCTGTTTTCAGCAGAGTGAGACACATGGGCTGTGATTGGGTGCTTTTTGACCATAAAAAAAACAGCCAGTATGTCCATGTGGGCCCCATAAGGGTTCAATTTGGCCTGCAAATATGGGTCCCAAGTGGGTTTGTCCACAGTTTCCATGGTGGTCCCAACTGGGTGAGACCCATGTAGGCTCCATATGTTTGCCCATATAGGGTCTCAGTGGGATCAGAATGGACCTTAAATTGGGCCCATTTAGCCATCCTTCATGGGCTTCACATGTGGGGCCCATGTTTCTGAAACAATATGGGGCCCATACAATTTGCCCTGTTTATGCCCATGCCCACTTACACTTACATCCCTTATGGGGCTCATACAGTCAGCCCACGTGGGCTTCCCACATGGTTTCAGTAACATGGTGGCCCATGTTACTGAAACCATGTGTGACCAACAAAATTTGCCCAGTTCAAACCCATGCCCACTCAGTACCCCCGTAGCCCACATTTATGGACATGGACATGCTGGCTGGGAACATGCCAGTTTATTGTAAACCAAACATAAAACATAACCATAACATAAACTCAATAAGCTGCCAATTCCCTTTAAGTGTGCTGTAATCATGTGTTGCAGGGCAGCTGCCCTGTAAAGCTGAGAGTTAACTGGTGTGTCACTTGTTGGAAAACAAATGCTTTCCAACTACAAGTGCAAATTATGATTAGGGTATAATGACCTTCTGTGTGAGATTCTGTGATATCACTGCATTATTTAACACCAAGCATGTAAAAAGATTCAATAATCAACTAGTAATTCTACCACAGGCATACATGGAACCAGCAACGTGAAATAAATGCTGAGAAATACATGCTAAAAATTGTTTTGTATATTTATTTCATATGCTTGATGTAAAAATATTGCGTTGCATCATACATGTTGTGTTTCATGAAGTGTGGAGCTGAAAAACAGCCAACCAGAAAAATAATGAACATCAAAGGGCTTACAGGAAAGGGAAAATCTTTGTTATAGTGTGCATTTGAGTTATTCAGTTAAATATGTATCAGTGATTTCCTTGATAATAATATTTACAGCCTTAATATTTGTCAGATAGTCTGGGTTTCACAGCAGGTCTGAGGATTCAAAGAGCAATTAAAGCAACTGTGGAAAACAAATCCTTATTAAAACGATGGAAGATAATTCATGCCTGCCTTCAGTACACTTTACAGCTGCTCAGTGTTCATTTTAATGATGAAAACTATTTTGTGGTGGTATAAGGCATTGCTTAAAATATGTTTTTGTTTCTCCAATAGGCATTCATTATTTTTCAATGCTATTAAATGTCATTTCTGGTCGTTTCAATAAAAATGAAAGCGGTGTTAGATTATGATTCAGCAGCTGAGTAAAGCTATCCATTTATATTTGGATTTGGTCCCTTTGTAAATACTGTATCAAACTCATTTTATGGGGGGAAATTCTAATAATTAGATATTCCATTGTGGTTGAAAGAAGCTCGACTTTGGTTCATAACAAGGCTACATGAAAACAGATTTCATGTGGTGTAGCCTTGTTATGAACCAACTTCAATGCAAGTTTTAGGCAGAATTCATTTTTTTCTTCCTTTTTTGCAAGACCCGTATCAGTCATTATTCTTCTACATTCTTTCTGATATACTAAATGAAAGGACAGCAACACATAACTTCCAGAATCTCTTATTAAAAAATGAAATTAATGGGACCAAAGAAGAGAGTTCCTGTCAGGAGGTCAAACATATTTTTAAAAAAACCCACATCACGTCACAGCACATTATAAATACATGGCTGCCTGTGCCTGAACAGTCAAAAATAAAAACATACTATTGTCACAAGACTTTTATATTCACTTTATACCACATCCATGTTTTCCATCTTGCAAGCACAGAGGTCACTAATGATGCAATTACTACTGTACAGTTCTCATATCCAACCATAAATGACAGCTGAAAAATTAACTTTTTTGTTTGTTTGTAATTTAACTTTGTTTTTTTACTAAATGTCTAATTTTATTATTTCATTTTTATCTATTCAGGGGAAATTCACTGAGAGTCTTTTCCAAGAACGCCATGATCATGGAATAAGTACTGTCTTTTCCTGCTTTTAAAGGCTGAATTACAATACAGTAAAAAATTTTATTTTCTGAGCGTACCAGACTATTCTGTTATCTGCTTTTATCCACTTACTCATTATATCCACATTACTGATGATTATTCATCAAAAATCACATTGCGTAAATATGCCCATATCACCCAGATCTATTCCCCAGCCACTTTCATCCTGCTGTTCTGGGGGATTGAACTGGCAACCCTCTGGTAACAATCTCATCCCTCAAACCTTTAGGCCACTACTGCCCCACTCTTTGTTTATTTGCTGTTTCATTGTATTTCATATGTATTTGTCTCTATCAAGCTATACATCCATCTTTGTATGAAGGGTAACAAACACGCATGTAAAGAGCAATAGTAAAATCACTGCAAACGTATTAGGAGTTAAAAGCTCCTGAGATTCAAATGTTCTTCTGCTGGACCCTCATCTCTAACCTGACCAATAGTTGCCCACTTTAGATCATGACCTGAGCCAGCCTTCTAGCTGTACTGTTTTTATCAAAAAATTACTCAGACAGGAGGAAATAAAACATTTATGGGGGCTATTATGACTACTAGACTATTTTGTGTTGAGTATTTCTGGCAGCAGGATGGTGTGTGTGTGGGATTGAGTCTAAATAAACTACAGTGTGTGTGTGTGTGTGTGTGTATTGATGGTAATGTAAGAACATGTCACCCCGTGCATCAGTAAGGCTCACTGATGTGTTTTTAATAGTTTTTTGGACGACAATGGAGCACAGGGGAATAAGATAAATCAGGATTTGGGTGTACACACACTATACTTGTTAGTAGGATTAAGTTATTGTTGGTTTCGGGCTTTTCATGGGATTTGATGACAAAAATAAAAATATAGAATCTAGCAAGACATCCTTTAATGGTAAATATAGCGCAATGTGAGGGCTTGTTCAATGAGATGCAAAACTGCAGCAAAAAATCCACACGGAACAGAAGCAGTTTCATCTCAACATCTTTCCATTGTAATTGTTTGATGGACTGATGGATGTGTGCTTCAGTCTGCTTCCTGCTATCACTGGCAGCTACCAGTGTTGTAATAAATGGGAATAATGATGCAAAGGGAAAATGGAGTGAAGGAAAGTAGCACTTTTAACATCAGCTTTCACAGGGTGAGCTCATTTACATAAATAGATGGTGTGTGAGGACTACATTTGATTGGCTGTTGGAGAGTTAATATATTTTCATATTTTTTTACACAGTCTATGATTTAATCAGAACCATAAGATGATCCACCTGCATCTTTTTTCTTACATACAGTAGTAAACACAGATACAATCATAACATGGAAGTGTTAATCAGCTCAAGACCGAGGCTACAATTAAACCCACTGTTGGATAAACACTTCCTTCTCCAGTAGTCCATGAGAATATATGATTATGCATCTCTATTTACAAATATGATACCTGCAAGTGAGGATTATTGCTGTGTGTGCTTGTTCATTGGAGTACGATGCACCGGCAGAGAGCAGCAAGTGAGAAGCATGTTTAATTTGACAGATAAGTTCTGGAGAAGCAGCGGATCTAAAGGAATTGACAGGCCATAAAACTCATCTGTGGGCTGGCTGGAAGTTTACGAGTGCTCTGGAACTCCACGTCCTTCGTGTGGTTGGAACCGAAAACGCTGTCAGATCAAGAGTTCAATTTAGCAGGACATCATTTCGGGAAAAAAAAAAAAAGAAAAAAAAAAGTCATCTCTCACGGTTCTATCATTGCAATAGTCTGTTGTTAGTCCTGCCAGCAATCATAGCCAAGCCTCTGCAGAGAAGTGCAGAATTTCCTGGCAAGTTTCTTGAAAAATAGCCCAGGACCATTCTGTTATCGCTTGGATTTCTGCTGATTTGAGCTGTTCTGCACGCACGTACGCCGGAGGAGATTATCTCATACAGAGTCGACTACTTTTCCCCTGGATGTTACCCACCACAGACCGCTCAAAAAGGTCACTGATACACACTACATCTGTCCTCTCACACTGGCCATGTTGCACTAATTAAACTATAAATGTGACTTTAAGACTGAATGATGAGTGAAGTCTGTAATTAATTGATATTTCTCAGAGGACAATCTTAAAAATATTATTCTGCATGTTTTATTTCTGTATAAACAATTCACTAAATAGTTTCAATCCCATATGCATTTTTGGCATATTGACTTTATAGCTATTAAAATGAAGAGTTTCATCATACTTCCCAAAATGCATTTTTTTCTCCCATTGCTGCATTAATATCTTCAGTCAATACCTGTGATGAAAAGATGGTTCACAGATGTGTTCTTGGTTCATTCCTTTATCTTATAAACAGCGTTATTATTCCTCGCAACAATGGAGGTCAGTGTAGACGTGCTCGGTTCTGCTTGGAAAACAGCTTTTAATGTCTAACTGAAATTACATTTAGTCATAACTTTCTGCTATCTTTAATAATATGGTCAAAAGTTCCAAAATATGAGGGGAATGCATGTAAAAATGCTTCCTGCAAGTCAAAAGTCTTCCTTTCATGCAGGCTCAAAAACAGCTTTCCATTCCTTTGCCTTTGTTGCTAAGGTTGCTGCAAAGATTGTTCCATGGTGCTGAAATGTGTATTCAGTAGATGTGCTTAGCTCTCAAATAAATGTCCCCCATCTTTATGGAAACGCCTACATGTGCACTTACTGTAAGGGTCCCAAGTTGGGGGTTTGAAAATATGGTCACCCTATATTTTAATTCAATCTCAGCACTCTCATAGCATTGCTTTTGGTCAGAACAGGCGATTATTTTCAGAGAAAAACCTTTAGAAAGCCACTGTACACTACCTGCTCAGCATCAAACAGGCAAACAGACATAGTTGGCTCTGGACTTTACATTACTCCAAATGAATAGCAATGTTGCTCCTTAAAGGTGAAGTGTGTAGGATTTTGTGGCATTTAGTGGTGAGGTTGCAGATTGCAACCAAAGGATAGCCTTCCCTCCCCTCACAAGTGTGTAGGAGAACCTGCAGTGGCCGTGAAACTTACAAAAAATTGGGAAAGGTCATTTGTAAAGCCAATGTTTGGTTTGTCCATTCTGGGCTACTGTAGAAACATGGCTGGCTCTTTGGAAGAGGACCCGCTCCCTTTGTAGACATAAAGGGCTCAGTCTAAGGTAACGAAAACAAAGCAAACACAATAATTTTTTATTGTCAGGTTATTATACACTAATTAAAATATAATTATGAAAAGTTCTATTTCTATATTCTACACACTGCACATTTAATAGCAGAATGTGGAATTACAACTATTTTCTAACAAGTTCAACATATCATCTTGAAAAGTTGATATGTCAGTGATGTGTTCACAACTTGTGTCTGCTGACCCCAAGTGGCCAAAAAAGTCAACTACAACAGGTTTTAATACTCTCTTTGGAAGAGTTTTTACAAGCAGTTTCCCTGCTGTGCATGTGTGCTTTTGATGATTGCAATGTAATAAAGTGATATTTCATAATGTGTTTTTGTTCTGTGTTTTGCCTTGTTGTCTGTTGCAAGGAGTATGGAATGGGTGTAAGTGCTCTATTAACAGTGTACTACATTACTCGGCACAATAGATTCTGCTGAGCCTTCCAGCCCCAGTATGACAGCACACAAGAGGATGATTGATTTGTCAGGTGGGTGTAAGGTAGAGATAAACTACCACATCTTCCTTTCATTCATCCTGTCAGTGATGAGAACAAGAGAGAGGGAGAGAGAGTCTTCCAGTGTAAACGTGCATGTGTCGACAAATGATTATAATGCTTCCTTTGTGAAACGGGATGATTTGCAACATCATAGGAACATCGAGCATTTTGATACAGACCTCTTCGAGATTTGATTTGTCTGTACAGTTCACAAATACCTGCCAGTCAAAACAACTCGCAGGGAGAACTCGGGTGGGTAGGAATTTGAAACAGCTGGTGTCTTAGTCTACAGCACAGAGAGGTGCGTGCACTATGTCAGTTTGTAGATGATGATGTGTTGTGAAGAAAAAGAAAACAGTGTCCTTCTCAGCAGCTACCCCAGCGCATCCGTTTGAAATGCAGATGACAGCAGAATAGTGGAGAAAAAAGTGCTCTATTGGGAGTACTGGGCATCAGAGGAGCACCATGTTTCAGAAAACTTTTGCATTATGCATTCTGAAAAATCATTATGCAGCATTTGAATATTTTTCTCCTCATATAGGACGGGAAAAAATCCAGACATTTCTCTTTTTTTAGCTCATATCTGCTTACTAGATCCTGGCATCTGTGTGTGTTGTATACGTTGTTCCTCCTCACTTTATATTACAGCTCACCTCACAATTTTTTTTTATATTTCCTGTTTCATATTTTGGAGATCATTGTCACTTTGTCAGCCGCTGCCTGCAGTGCCCATCCGTGATTCTTTTCATCCGGAGAGAGTATGCCGAAAACAAATGTGGCACGTGTGCCTCTGATCCAATTTCACAGAGGAGACAAAACCCTTTGTTTTCATTTTGGCTGATCACTTGTACAGTGACTGTTTCTCTTTGCCGCGTTTAGCTCTCGGGTTATTATCTGGTTTGTTGGTTTGGTGAAGGAATGCTGTTAATGATTCAACAACATTCTGTATCTATTCTCTAGTGACATCCAGCCAGCCAGGGAAACACTTACAGTCTGCCATGTCCAGTCTACACGGGCTAAAAAAACGTTGCATCAACAGACATACATTGTAGATTAAAGAGAATACTCTATCTGGTGCATTAAGTCTACACAGGTGTGTTGAAGCTGCAGTCTTCAAAGTTACCTTTTTCCCTGTTGCACGGTAAGCTCCTGATATGAACGACCGCTCAGGTCATCATTTGTAAAACATGAAGTGTGATCAGTATCTATAGAGTATCATCTTAAAAATCCAGCAGCAAGAGGTTTGAACTGTGCTATCAAACTGCATGTTCATTCAGACATAACACATCAATAAATAAAGACTTCTGCAGTATGTCGAACCACTAACAGCAACTTTAAAGCATCTTCGCCGTAGACGGGTTTGTATTGGTGTTTGCTTCAGACTCAAACTGCTGCTGATAGTCTGGGTTTTGGTACATTATGGAGGTACAGCGCTCGAGGTAGATAATAACACATTCCTCAGGGTGGTGGAGCGGATGAGATGGAATACAACTGCACACCACAGGGTGCTGTCACAGAATATAATCTGCCACATGCACTGCCACTGCAATCTGAATCACCCCGTAGGCCTTCTCAGCAAGGTCTAGTTAGACTACGAACCTCGCCGAGGTGCGAGAGAAAAGAGGTCGACAGAGGTCTGAAAGCATCGTCAATTGCCATCACGGCTAAACTGAGGAGAATACTGCACAGTGTTTGTTAAAAAAAAGAAAAGATATGCAAGATGAAGAAATAGATGTGGTGTTATGACTAAAAAGCTTCCCAACCCTTTCTGCCCCATTAGAAAAGTGGATCTTGAAAGGTGTTCGCTTCTTATTCAACACTAGCATACAAACGACCCCAGCAATGACTCATCAAGTGACTTATATGACCGGATCCTGCCTGTTTTTCTATCTTTTTTTTTTTTTTTACTTTGAAGTATGTTCAGTATAACACTGTAATCGTGTGTGGTGGGAGTGTTGATTCTCCTCGCCGGTGACGCCAAACAAACAGATATACTATAGACCTTCAGCTGTGTAGAGGATTTGCTGGGTTTGTGCTGTATAATACACTGCAGCTGGTGTGTACTCCGAATGTACATGCTGCCTATATGCTTTATTTGTGGTAAGCATTCCATGAATTGTCGACATGATTTTGAGCAGTAGCGTAACTGCTATTTTGCTAAGCTGCATCTCAGTCAGTACAGTAAGTGCTGTAAATAATGTGCTGTGATAATGATACTGGGATGATTATAGTCAGGATTTGCATTTGACTTCATGATAAACACAATTAATATCTCCGGCCTTGTTGACTGGGCTGTTGGCAGCAAGTGGGTCATCCACACATGAGTGCCAGCTACTTATTATTCATGAATCCTTTCAGCCAATGAGCTCAGATTAGCTCGGATGGACATACTGTAGAAGCTTTTCTAAGATAAACAGCAAAGACACGTCCTCACCAAGCAAAACCCATATACCATATATTAATATGTACATGCAATGCATTCATTATGTAAGAAAGATTACAACTCTGTAATGATACAATGGATGCTATTATCTGCCAAGTGTTTTTGACGGCCAAACAATGCTGCCATTTAAAGGGCACTCCATGTTCCAGTGGAAAAACAAACAAACACAAAAATAAGAAAAATGTGTGGGTGTGTCAAGCTGTCTTTTTGTCATTATAAATCAGTGTATATAAAAAGTCTTACTGGAGGCACTTAACAACTGAATATTATGGATGGATATTCTGAAAACCAAGCAGTCTGACACACACACTCACACACACACTGGTGAAGCATGCAATCTGCCCACATCACCTACACTGTACTCATCATTCATTACTGCCTAACGCTATAGAAAACATACCAATACATCTGTGCCACTAGTACTACAAGTGACTTGGATAAAAAGCTACAACTTACCATTTTTCTGTATTGCAATTTAAAAGATAAAACTGGCACTATGTTATCATTTTATTTGCATCAACTAATTTCCCCAAAGAGACCAAAATAAACGAATAACGCATTCATCCAACTAGCAGGTATTGTATTGCGTGCAGCCACAGCCTTACGTCTCTGCGACACAGCTCCATTATTACCCAGAAACTATTAGAAACCCATAAAAGAGCCATATTGTTGCGCTGGGTGACATATTCCTTCATTACAATGAACATGACCAATGTAGTTTATTCTGGAAGAACTCTGCAACTGCAGTGTTGATCTCTAGAGAGTAGCTCACTGTCAGGTAGACATCGCTGAGCATGCCTGTAGGTGTTAGTTTCACCAGTCTGACAAATGAATATGTTACCCTGTGGTGTCATATTGGCTCCTTTATGTGTTTTGAATAGTTTTTTAGGATGACAATAGTGCTATATTAGCTATAGCTATATTAGAATGTGGCTATACACATACAATAGGGTCAATTCATAGTTGGTTTTGCTCATTTCATGGAAATTGTCGTTAAAATGAAATATGAAAATATTATTTTTGAAGTCGTATTGCAAGCTTGACATCTCTACTCGTGTTATTATAACCAAGTGTGTAAAATAATCGGCACAATCCAAACTCAATTATCAGTATTCTATACCCAAGTAGTGGAAAGAAAAGCCAACCTCATTACAGAAGATCCCTCCCACCCCCCTATACAAGTCCTTCCAGTTCCTTCCAGCATCAGGCCGCTGCTATAAAGCCCCCTTGGCCAAAAATGCCACAAGCATTTTAAACAAAAATGAAACAACAGTGTGCTTTCACACCTTGTATGCACCCATATCATGTATTATACTCAGCGTACGATATTTATGCTTTATATATTTTATTGTGTTTTTAGGAGGATGTATTGTAAAGTATGTCTGAGATGATTTTCATTCATCATTCCTTACTATGTTAATTCAGTTTCATAATAAGGTGCCTAACCTTCACTTATACTGGCTATTTGTATGTATGTATGTAGCTCTTTCCTCTTCCTATTTAACCCTTACATACTGTCCATATTCTGACTCTGTTTAAGTAAGCCTTTATAATTACTCCCTACACCAGATTTGGACCACAGATGTATTTTGCATTCATGTTTTGTTTTTTTTTTAACTCTGAAAATACATTCACAATCACACTATATTATGATCTTATGTCATCTAAGCCATAGTTATTTATGTTAATGTATTGAAAGTGAAGGATGCAACATTTGAATGGTGGGTTCCACAATAACTTGTAAGACCCTTTATGTGCAAAAATGTGTACCAGCTCCAAAATAGAAAAAGAAAAAAAGGATAACAATAATAGTAATATATTTGAAATATTTCCATTTTTGTACTATCTGGGCCACCCTAGGAAGAGTCATAACAATCCAAGCTTAAAGGTTTGTTCGAGAATGGGTCAAATTTGACCTGAACGGTATGTAAGGGTTAAGAAAACGATGAGTTGAGCTGCTTTGTTTCGATATCACTCATCCTTTCCTGGTCTGTTAATGCATATCTTAATAGATCACTAGTGGTAGAAGAGTAGACGAGATGAACATGAGCTCCAAATAGTAAAACAACACTACCTAATCAAACTCCTGTTTACATGCATGTGTTACAGCTACTACCTCAAATCTGCCGCATGCAGGCTAATAATCCAATGTCTTGCTGTTTTGTAATCACTTGGAGAAACACAGGATTTGCTGTGTTTCTCCAAGAGCAGCAAAGTGTCGTCATCTTGTTCTAATTGTATTGTCCAGCCCAACTGTAGAGTAAAATGCTAGTGGCAAGCATTGCCTTTGTTGCAGATGTTGATACACCCTGTATACATGCAGGTCTGAATTCAACTACTGCTTCATCCTCACTCTGTGTCTGTACAGAAAAAACTAAACTAAACAAAACAGAGCAGATAATTATGCTTGTGCTCGATTAAAGATATATTAATTCAGCAGACACGCTCACTGAATATATTAAATTCAGAACTATTTATGTCAGATAAAAGCATATTGAGGTCAAAAATAGGCTGCCTCAAAAATGGGTACTGGGAATAAAAACAAATACTCATAATTCTAAATACGACCAAAAGACTAAAACTGTTTGGAAATAATTGACTTATGCACAGCTTGCCTTTGATCTGACATATATTGCATCCTTGGCAAAGCGTGCTTTAGAGCTGCTGCAGCTGTTTTGCAGGCATATTCATAAGACGGAGCAGACCTCCTTGCTGTTCAGTCTCGTATCAATTTTGTTATTTGGTCTGGAAATTTTCACATCATTTCACACATATCCTTGTTTGCACGGTGGAGCACTGGGAGTTTCAGCTCTCAGTTGACATCTCACTAACATGCGTTACGGAGGCAGAATAACTACCAGAGTCTGAAATAGAAGCCGCTCCGCACTCACAATTGTCAATTCGGCTGGGTCGCGAGATAGCCAGATTTATCTGTGATACAGCTGTCCATCATCCCATACAATCACTTTTCCTTATCTTTCATCAATCTGAATTACAGACAGAGTCTGATAACTTGCAGCAAATCCCAGCCCCGGGGTGCAAGGGGCCTGGGCTCCGGCTTGTGCCAGAGTTTTCATTTCCACAATAACCGGGAGAAAGTGACGGCAGGAGTGATATGTTCTGCAGGTGGATCCATCGACTGAAGGAGAGCCGTGATCCATCATGTGAAAGTTTGTCTGTTCATCTTGCCGTATCTAGGACTGTTTACCAGATCCAGCATGAAGGTACACTACTTCTCTTCTCTATGAATCCCAGGCACTGCTATCTGCATACTGCAGTAGCCCTGAACATATTAATCAGGTAACAGGCAATAGACCTACATGTCTCACCTACACAGAGTGGAGAGTGCACTTTCAGAGGTGATAATGAAAGAACGCTCTATCACCATATGCCATGAGTGTGAGTAATTAATTTGAAATTAACAGGAGAGGGAGTGGAGCAGGCAGGTCTAGGAGGATGGTGGTGGTGGTGGTGGTGGTGGAGAGAGGGGGTGGTATGCAAACTGTCTGGTTAGACGTTGGCAGCCTGCATTCGGTTGGATAGTTTCTTGTCTGATTCATCTGCTTTTCTCGTGCTGTTTCGAGTCCAACGTTTCACCAGATGCTTGTTTCATAAAAAGGAACGGGGCGGCTGCTGCCAATCAGGATCTTAACACTTCACTAATTTCTCTCCATCTGAAGCCACAAACAACAGAGAGCGGCTCGCAGCTTTGCCCCCCGTAATCTGCCGCGTTGCTCGTCTTTAAAACGGGAATTAGAAGGACGCCGAAAGGTTGACAGTGACAGGATTCATCATGATTCTACACAAGATAACAGTAGAACTAATATTAAAGCAAGTATGTGTTCATTCCCAAAGGTGATACTCTTTAGACTCCTAAGATTAGTATCAAGTTCATCTTTTGATTTTATTTTAAGAATATCAAATTGTGTCACTCTCTTAAAAAATATCATCATTTAGGTAGATCATTGAGACAAGAGATTAGAAAATATGCTTATATATAGAAAGAAGCTTTGTGTTTCGGAGTAAAAAGGAGAAATGGGAAGTAACAAGATATTTCAGACGTGCGCATGCAGACACATACACACCAGGGGATGAGAAGCAGACAGCTAATAACCCATCAAAAGAATAACCGTGGCTGCCAAAGCATATGAGTTCAAGCAGAGCCGACGAACACCAGAAGACCACGGTGTCTGCTCGGGGCTCCCGGCTGCGGGCCGAGACGTCCCGACGCCTCTCAACATGACCTCCATTTTACAGACAAATCAATCTATGAACGACGGGCTAATTGCCAGGAAACTCACAGCGTGACCCATTAGGCCTCCCTGCTCCACCCACGCAGCACACAGAGTGACATGACAAGCTCTGCGAATGATGTGGAAGAGCTCGCATTTGCGGAAAAAAAATTTAAAGGAAAAAAAATTGTAGCGACCGTATTGCGCTCAGATTTGGAGTTTTCGCCATTTGCTGGCAAAAAGCATTGCACGCTAATAGAGGACTTCAGACAAGAGAAGACAGTTTTTGGGCTTTTTATTTTTTTTATTTTTAAAGTTTTCAGATGAGTGATGTTTCCCAAGTCTCATTATCTACAGCTGCACCGAGTTGTTGTTGTGTTAGTTAAAGTCAACAGTAGCTGTGTCCAAATGAACTTGGGAGTGAACTGACTCTAATTGACATTTGTTGTTCAGAAAGTATGGCAAAACTGACTTTAATGGTCTGGTGGGCAAGAGGGTGGGAGGGGGGGAGGGGGGGGGAAGCAAAAGCCTAATAACACCAAAATGTTTGATTTGATTTGAGTTGAGATTGTGACTGTAGCAGCAGGTGACACAAACAATTACTGATAAGCTGAAGCAAACTAAACTAGGACGTTTTTATTTGTTAACCCTAACATACTGTTCAGTTTTGAACTCGTCTCTACAATTCACTTTCATAAATTCCCCATTAGTTATTAATAAATGTTTGATTAATGCTTAATGAAGCTGTCAGAGAGAAAGAAGAGTGTATTCTAGTTTTTAATGGGGGGGGGGAATAAAACATGTTTGAATGGTGTGTTTTTTTTAAAATTGTGTACATTTGCATATATAAAAATGTGTATCAGCTGCATAAAAAAAAAAAAAGATGCATTTTATTTCCATTTTAAGTCCAGCTTAAAGAAATGAGTATAGGGTGTTTTAAAAATTCTCAAATGTAAAAATGGGTCAAATTTGACCCTTAGCAGCATGTAAGAATTAATTGGATAGAAACAGCTTAGTGTACACACACAAATGTCCGCTCAATACTCAAGCCCCCAAAACATCTCAAGCGCAACCACTAACTGTACTCTCACTCTTTTTAAATCTTTTCCAACCGCTGGGCAATAAGCTCACAGATGTCAGCTCATATCCAGCGTTTGTGTTTTGTGGAGAAAGGCAATCTCTAAGTCGTGCCAGAAACTTGACAATGCTCCGTTTTACAGTATAAAACAAATAAGCACAAGACAGCTGCATACCCCCGCAGTGAGCGAGCTCGCTGTCAAAACACCCCTCTCATTTTACATACCCTTATCTTTCTTCCTGTACACACGCACACGCGCACGCACATAGGCACTTGTGTCGTAAATAGCAAAGTACGAGCCACCCCCTCCGCATGCGACGAGACGGTTTCCAAACACTTGCCGCGTAGCTATCAAACACTTCCTTGATCAAGGACAGCTCTGTGCAGAACAGGCCTTCCAGCTGTGGATTGGCAAGTGTGAATCCACTCGCTTGAACAAAACAAGAGTACACTGATAGCAATCAATAAAGCCTCCCTTTCTTCACTTAGACCACACTGCTTGCATTTTGCTATAGGAGCCCACAGCACACAGGCCTCACTGATGCCCCGCGTGAACACCTACACTTTTGTTTTTGAAGCGAATGTACAATTACAGAGGACGTGTGGTATGAAGCAAAAGCCAGATCTCACACTGTGTCATGGCTCCTGAGAGATCTGGGTAATAGGATGAGGCTGCAGCAATTAAAAATGCTGTTATATATGTTCCAAGCAAGCAAGCTCTTGTTTGAGGGTGTAGGCAACATATAAGAGTGTAAATAATGCAGTTTCCTACAAATAGAGATCCAGTAATATTATCATATTTATTGAGAACAGAGGAGAAACTGCACTATACTAGTCCTCCGACAAGAAAGCCACACTCTCAAACAATGACAGAACTTGCTGTAAATGAAATGTTCAAAGTCTCCACTCCTACCACTGACAAAGATGGAGCTACATTATTTTTGGGGGGGATTCAAATCCAAGCATTTGGCTCAGTTTACAGCTGGCGAAGTGCAAAGTGGCCGAGACCAGCTTTAACACTGTGGTTTTGAGTTTCTGGGTCTAACGTTTATTCTGAGAAAAAATCCAAAAGCGAGTCCCATCTGCAGCAAAGCACTGATGCCTGTTGATCTGGATACACATTGTCAGACACAGAAAGAAACACGGCGCTCAGTTTCGCAAATGCGCTCAGAAAGTTGGGCGGTGGTCAGCCGTGTGATGGATTCAAAACGTTTTAGTGTAGTTGGATAAGTGGATTTTAATATTGTAAAAGCTCTGACACACAGTGCAGACAGTAGGGCCGCCTGTCGCTGACTAACCACTTGTAGTTTCTGCCTCCAGTCAGTGACCCCCATCATCAGCCATTCAGCCATTTCAGAAGATTGAAACAACCCCATGAATCACTGATTTCTTAAACTTTGTTTCCACATGCTGCCAAGTTAACCCTGTAATACCAAGTGAATCATATTTAATTCATGAGTTTAAGAGAGCTCTACATCATCAGTGTAGAAACCTGATATATAAGATCAGATACATGTAGTGCACAGATAAACCACCAGGGGGCCTTTTATGTGAACGTTGTCAATCAGTGAGACACAATGTTGAGGCCTGGACATTTTTGCTAATTTTGAAAAAGTGAAGGTAAGAAAAACATTGAAATAGTGATACAATGTTGAATGACTAAATATTTCGTAATTTATTTTATGGTATATTCATGTTGAAAATGTGTGTCAGATTACATACAGCAGGTATAGAAGCTCATTTAACTGTATGTCTGTTAGTTATCATTTTATTGCATTTCATTTTGTGAGCAATACAAAAATTCCAAACATTTAGTAAGTGGTGTTATGAGCTTTATGAAGGACCTACAAGGGCTTAAAAATATTGTACTCAATAGGTTTTTATTTGTTAAAAAAATTAAATTGAACAAATTCCCAATGTGTCAAATATGATACAAAACAAAACTCATATATGCAAAGTGTTATTTATTTTTTTGGTATAATTATTTGTCATAAGGTCCAATTAACTCCAGTTCCAAATAATAAGAATTTTCTGGCAATTATTTAACGGCTCAGACTTTACAGGGTTAAAGCAGCACATTAACATGCAGCACCAGCTTCAGTTGTCCATCTGTGTCTACACAGGATGGTGTTACAGTCCAGGTCACCTGCATTTAGCAGCAGCTCAAACATTAGAGAATAAACTTAATACATAGAAACAACACATGAGATGGACGACTGAAAAAACACATCTGAAATGTCTCCTTTATTTTTCACACACCTGCAAAGAGTAAAGCAGACTTTTCATGATATATATATATTCTCAATTTGCATTTCAAACATATGAAAAGACTGAATGAGCTGGTTGACTTCTGTTCATCTCATGACAATGTTTTTTTTTCCCCCATTTTCTTAGTAGAATTGTTTTTTTCAGAAGATAAAATATAAATCTAATCTATGTGTTCTGTACAGTATAAATACTCACATCTGATGTACGTACATTCAACTCATACCAGAAGACATGTGGGCGTGCAGCTGTCACTTAGTTTTTTGTCAGCGCTGGTTCTTTTAAGTGTGTTCGGTGTGCCAGGTCTCTAAAGGGCAAAGCAGTGAGTAAACTGAATGACATTAGGGGAGGATGTGAAACAGTCAGCACACTGATGACTGAGAGTTGACCTTTTAATGTGATGCAATGCAATGTCAGAGTCAACCACAGCGTGAAGAGTCTAGATTAGTATTACAGATGCTTTACCAGCAGGACACTGCAATTAAGTATTTATCAACTTCAACACATTTGCATGGCGGGGTCTTCTGTAATTTCAACCGTTTCCGACTGAAGCTGGACTCAAGGTTGGCAAAAAAGGGCTGTGATCCAAATAACAGTCAGATTTTCGCAGCCTTCAAATGCAAGATGGAGTTTTTTTTGTTGTTGTTGTTTTTTTCACAGCCACGAGCGGTCTGGAACAAACGCCCCTGATTTCATTGCTGTTGATTTTCCGAGCCGAAAAGCAAAAGGAGCTGTTTTTTTGAACTGAAAAGTACCGTCTTCTCTTTTGTTCCAGCATTCTTGTTTTTATAACCAGGACATTTGGCGTGTTTGATTCTGACAAGTCGAAGCTCCAGGGCCATCGAGCAAGGCTAAAAAGTTCAATGCTGCTGTCTGGGAAAGAAAAGAAAAAAAAGTGTTGTGAAAAAATATGCACAATGGAGAATGTATTCCTAATGTGTTTTTGTGAGAGCCTGTCTGCATGTCATCTCTATTTGCAATGCTTCCCCAGCACCACAGAAAGAAAGAAAAAAAAAAAAGAAAAAGCTCTGTTTGGCTATTGGAGTGAAACTGGCAGATTCTCTCCACAGTGAAAACAAACACATTGGCTTTCTAGTAAAATTTTCTCCAAAGCAGAACGACTTTGTAATTGTCAGCAATATGGAGCCAAAGACATAATCAACTTTTGAATACACCCTGGCACAGGCGAGCTCTCCCAGCACACAATGGTTTCTCTCCCTCCCCACAGACTGGACGCCAACATGTGCACACAGAAATCCTTTAAACCGCAGGCGTAAACATGCAGACACACACATGCATGCATTCACCCTGCTACCCTCCTTTTTGCTCTAGAGCTCTGTCTGTCACACTCACACACACACACACACACACACACACATAGACACTGACCGCACTTGCAGAAAAGTGCATTTAGGAAGGATTTCGAGTAGCCTGAGTCTGCAAACCAGCATCCAGGTTTTGGTTTAATTACAAGCCAGGCCGTAACAGGGGATGGAGCGACTATTTCCTGTTTCCCGTGGGCAATCTTGGGAGGCTACAAATTGAAGATGATTCCTACACATGGCCTAGATTCCGCCTCAAGTCAAATTCCCCCCCTCTGCCCCTGTGTAACAGCTTATCATTGTGCAATAACAATGTCAGAGAAAATAGTGCACCTGATGCTCAGCCAACCCCCACCCCTCCCTGATTCTTGTTGTCTCTCTCTCTCTCTCTCTCTCTCTCTCTCTCTCTCTCTCTCTCTCTCTCTCTCTCTCTCTCTCTCTCTCTCTCTCATAGAAACGACAAACACCTGGATCTATGGGATATGATTGAAATTTCTAGTCTTGTATTAGATGAGAAATGTTGCTCACAGACTCAAATTCTACAGCGACATGTACAATGGCGCCTCGATAAAAGGATATACTTAACCCCTTTAAATGGAATAATAAGGAATCTGCAGCAGCCGTCCGCTTCTCAGTGAAGTCTATTCAAGCTCTGCTGTGGGATTTCGGGACTGGCTCCTCCTCTGGGCTCGGTTAAGGTCTGGATTAGGGGCTGCTGCTGAGTTCACCATGTGTGAGGCTCAGTCTGTTCAGCATCTGGCTGGAGACTTGTCCGTCGCTTTATTTTTTATACCCTCTGCTTCTTTTTTTTTTAATTTCCCTTCGCTAAGAACAAAAAATAATAATAATTTGTACTGCAGCATCGTAGCATGTTGGTATCTTTTTCAAGACTGTAGAAATGACAGTGATATGTGAGTAGCTTTGCATGTCATGCTCTCTGAAACAATTACAGCTACTGCAGCGTTCCTCAAGTTCTTCTGAAGTATCATACATTATCCACACCTCTCCACTATTAAAGGTTCTTACTGAACTTAAAGAAAGAAAAATCATTAGCCTGCTGATGAGCTGTTGACCTTACACTTGATCTCTTGATGCAGACACAATGAAGAATAAAAAGCACTTAAAAGCTACACAGACTAGTAAGCTGTCAGCACATCCAAAGGAAAACAGAATCAAAGAAAAGAAAAAAGAAAAAAAAAGCAACAGAGGAGGAGAGAGAAACCGTAAAAATCTGGCAGGGGCGGTGAAGCTGAAGGCAAAAAGCCATCATTCCCCCCTTTCGCCTGTGAGTCCTGCCAGCCCGCCTCCGCCACCTTCCTGAGAACTTATCCTCTGGTCAATCAAAGACCCATTCAACCTCGGAGTATAAGTTAATACCAGGTCTGACACGTCAAGCTTTCGCAGCCAGCACAGGTAAGGACTGAGACGTGTCTTTTCGCGGCTGGTTCGGCGGGGGCCCCTGAAAAAAAAATGCTGTTTATTCCGTCGGCGAGTGGACATCATGCCCGCTGTTCTATTTAAGCTGTCAAGCATCACAGCCTCAAAACAGGCCCAGCTGGCTCCCTGCGAGCCTTTCACAGTAAGATTGATGAGGGGAAGCCTGGCAGAGTGAGGGCAATACAGGCGAGCCTTTGTGTTGTTCTGTATGTACACATCATTTTCTCTCATTCCACCGGAGGATCAGCAACAGCAGATTAAATGACAGAATGAATTTCCGTCAGACCATACATATCCGTTCAAGTGAATTTGTATAACCATTCAACGTAACCTGGAACTAATTACGCATGCTTGTATTCCATCGCTGTGGTATTGGGAGACTAAAACATAATTGATATCTTCATGCATTAAAATCATATTTTATCATAATGTCAGATAGGGAAGCTGTGTTTTTCCTCTATACTGTAAATTAGATTGGATATGAAAAGAAAATGCTTTTTAAAGTGGCAATAATTAACCATGCATATATATATATATATATACGCTTAGCATTACTTTTCATAACAATGATAAAACTGACAGTGATGCTTATAAATACCAAAGCTTCCCTTCCACTAGCTTTACAAGATGCCACCAACCACCACCACCATCGAATACTTCCATTCTCAGCTGCTCAGTGACAGAAGATACGAAGTTTAAAACGGCTTTTTCTCAGTGAAAAAAAAAAATCAAATAGAAATTCATATTATTTCCTTCTTCATGAGGAAATATAGAGGTCTTGAATTATTTTAAGCTCTTTCTTTTCTTTTTTATTCATTCATTTATTCAACAGCGATAGTGGAGAGATATGATGGAAAGAGAGATTGGATTCTAATCACGGATGTTGCAACGGCAATTTAACCCCTAAGCAACGCGGGCCGCCCCTTAGGCTCCTACCAACACCTCATTTACACTTTTTTAACGTTCCATCACATTTGAAATCAATGCAGCTACACAGGCTGCACAACAGCTGACGCTTGACTGGCATTTTACACACGGAACTGTACCTGAAACACCTCTTTACATACAAGTCTATTATGTTGTGACTTCTTCATGTACTGTTTCAGCTGCTTGTTCAGAATCAAAGTGATGGCTAAATAAAGTGTGTATCCATCCTTTACATCTGCACAGGTTTGTACACCTGAATATTATTTCTCCGTTATGCAGAATAAGACATTTTATTTTGGTAGGCATGTAAATATAATACTAGTGGAATATATAACACATATTATATGGTCAAAAATATAACATGTATTTTTCTATCCATAACTTTATAATAGTGACTTGTTTCCATCTACTTCGATTACCCTCCAATTGAATGCTTGCAGTTCATTACAGCATCCTGCTGACATGGTTATGAGTGGCACCAAGCTATTAATATGAGATAAATTGATATTCTGATGGGAATCGAGTATCCACTCACCATCAGACACACCAGTGTGTTCAGAAACACAACGCTGACAAATACTGTAAGAATACACAACAACAGACAGAAATATCCCACATGGCTTCATTAATAGTCTCTCAGACTTTGGTGTCATACATGGCCTCTTTTTCAAATGAAGAAATCACTACTTTGAGTGTCAGCACTTACAATGTTAATTGAGCTGAAAACTATTATGACGGGTCAACTGATGGATGAAGGGAAAAGTCTGATCCTTGACATTTAGATGATTTGTTGTTTGCTTTTTTTAAAGAGCAAGAAATCAATTCTCAACTAGATACCAAGATTTAAATGTGAGCTGGAGCTGAACTCTCCATTTTAATTGAGGCTTACTGACAAGATAAAAAAAAAAACAAGTACATTCATTACTGAGTTATGCTATTGAAGAGCTATGTTTCTATTTGCAAACATTTGTATGTTTTTATGATGCAGACCCCTTCTTCTCACTCAGCCTGAAATGGGCTGTTTCCTGAGTGGCGCTTGCTCTGGCCAATCACAGGAACCTAGAGGACAATATAATAGAGACAATAAATAAACAGAGAGGGTTCAATGAATGTAACAAAAAAGATCAGTTATTATTATTATCATTAATATTGTGTTTTTGTACACAGAGTTAAGTGAACATTAACCCTTACATACTGTCTGGGTCAAATTTGACTCATTTTGACATTTGACAGCTGTAAAAACACCCCAAATGTATTTTACTCTGAAATTTGATGACTTTATAAAAGCTAAAAAATACACTCTCTCTGCTCTCTGAAACATGAATCAAGGTTTAATCACATTTATTGATCAGTCAGATCCACTATTGATGCTTTCTAAACACATCTGTGGTTCAACATTTGGTATAGAGACTTTTTATGAGAGGATTCTTACACCGGGTCAGAATTGACCTCACATTATACTGTGAGGTTTTAGAATATGAACAGTATGTAAGGATTAAATTAACAATAGTTTTTAATACCTATACTGGAAAAGAATAACTATATTTGTTTTCATTGCATTTTAGACTATTATAGCTTGAAATGAAATCAAATGATTACAGCAATGCTTTACAACATTTCCATATTAATGTATCTTCAGGCGATGTATCATTATGATTCAACCTACACATACATCCAGTTCATGAGAGCTTTTAAGCTCTACGTGTGCTGTTCTACACAGTCAGTATCTGGTGGGTCTCAGTCATGTTACATCTGTTGTTTGTTTGAACTAAAGAATGACGTCACTGGCATGGAGAGCAGTAGCCACCATAACAGAAGAGAAAACAAGCAAACACTGCCTATAGAGACCATTATTAATGACAAGTAAGAAAAACAAATGTCAGTGTGACTGACAGGTACTATCTATAGAAAGCAGTTCAAACACAATAACATGGAATGTTTTCCATTTAAAAGACAAGGGACTAACTATTAAGAAAAAGGATTCTGTCTCTACTTATAAGCACCACATGGCTATTTTTAACTGACATATAGATTAGCACTCAAAGGTCTCGGTGTATATAATGTTCTGATAAATCACTGCAACAGATGGAAGCATTAAGACTTCGGGGTTGTAGTTGACAATCTCACAGCTATTACTCAGTGTACAAGTGTGTCATGGCACACATGGTGTGAGGATGGAGGTGGTCAGCTCGTTCTGTGGGGGGAGACACACAGCAGGGGTGTGAAACATTTGTCCTGATGGAGATTTTTGCTCTTTAAAGTTTCAACTCATAAAGGTCAACACGCTACTTCGGGTGTACTTTTATCAGAAGATGGAGTAAATAAGGAATGTGTCATATGAGAGAAACATGGGAGGAGAAATGAGGAACATTTTTTTTTTTTCCCCCTCTCATTTAATATCACTTGCACCGTTCCTGCTAATGCATTGTTTCTTCTTAAACAAACAATTGGAGGTGGGAGGACTGGCCCACATGCCTGATGTAACCTAGCTTTGTCTTCACTTAAATGGATGTATTGTCTTATATTGATAAGCTTCATATTCTGTTTAATGATTAGAAGGGCGCATCATTTACTATATGTCGCTGTCCATTGACACAGGGTGCTGAACACATTGTGATGGGGGGTAGGTGTGTGTGTGTGTGTGTGTGTGTGTGTGTGTGTGTGTGTGTGTGTGTGTGTGTGTGTGTGTGTGTGTGTGTGTGTGTGTGTGTATGTGTGTGTGTAATAACAGCCCACCAAACCAGCCTACACTTAGTGTCATTCGACGTAACCTCTCGGGTTGACATATCGTTTTTTGTTTTTTTTGGTGTGTGTGTCTATTTTTTTCTCTGGTGTTAATCTCATTTCTTTCTTTCACGGGGTAACTTGCTTTGGAATTGCTTTACAGGCACTCACATTTTCTCTGTAATGTGTGTTTTAAAGTGATAAGCTCAAAGACACTAGGAAAAAACAAAAAAGTAGCTCAACATCAGCAGAGCATCTGTGAAAAGTGTAAATGGCCTGCATTTATATAGCACCTTCATCCAAAGCACTTTACAGCTTGCCTCTGTTTCACACAAACAAACGCACACAAGCACACACACACACACACACACACACACACATACACACATACACACACACACACACACACACACACACACATACTGAGGCCAGTGAGCTACCGTACAAAGGGGGCAATTTGGGGATCAGTGTCTTACACAGTGACACTTAAGCATTGGAGGAGGAACTGGGGATGGAACCAGCATCACTTCAATTAATCGACAACCTGCTCCACCTGCAGAGACACTGCTGTACGTGCAATTACATAATTAACTAACTTCAGCTGTCACATGAAACTCTAAAAAAAGGTTAACATTGTAGTGTGATGTTTGGGTGTATCGATCATTCCCTCTTCAAATCAAAGAGCCAACACTCTCTGTGCTGAGAAATATTGACCTGCAGCCTCTGTAAAACTTACACAGAGACATGTGGTGTAGATTTTTCTGCTCTCGTTGACTTCGTCAGCTTCCTTCCTGTTTGTTGTACATTTGTTCACAACTCCCACAACAGTGTCAGACAGCAATGACAACACATTAGGAGATTAGGAGAGGGGGGGGGAGTTGCTGATTGGTACAGGCACCATGCTGAACCCTGGAGGTTGATGCCGTCAAAAGATGCACACAAATGTCTCTGCAGAGAAGGGTATTATGGGTAGCTGTAGGTAACACAAAAAACACTCACAGCAAACATGATGTAGGAGAGTACATGTATGTAATATGATTTATGCCATTGTGTCAGTGGACTTTGTGAAATAAGTGACTGAATTTCAGGAGTTTGTGCAGAATGAGTTGAACTCTTGAGGTGAAGAAAACTGCAAATATTCCCTAATACATAAACATAACTCTACAGCTTTTACCTTACCATTCCAGTCACTAATCCAAGCACAGAATAATCTAAACTTCCCTTTGTTAAAGCAGACTGTGTGACTGTATGACATTCTTCAGGCTGTGGATTTAAAAACAGTTTGTGGTAAAGAAGATCAGAAGGAAGCACTTCTATTTTAAACAGAGTGATGTTCTGGTGCTGCAGCTGTTCACACAGGCCCACATGACTGATGTCACCTAGCTTTGTCTTCACTTAAATGGATGTATTGTCTTATATTGATAAGCTTCATATTCTGTTTAATGATTAGAAGGGCGCATCGTTTACTATATGTCGCTGTCCATTGACACAGGGTGCTGAACACATCGTGATGGGGGGTAGGTGTGTGTGTGTGTGTGTGTGTGTGTGTGTGTGTGTGTGTGTGTGTGTGTGTGTGTGTGTGTGTGTGTGTGTGTGTGTGTGTGTTGTAATTATTTGAACTTCACATTCCATTTTATTCACGAGAGAGTGGTTTGCAGCAGTTCAGTGTTCAAAAAGCTGGATTATGTGAAGTGTGTTAGTCAATAGTTTACTTTGCACTGTGAAATAAATGATGCTCGATTCATGCCTGATTACTCACTTTAAACAGTTTAAACCTAAAATAGCCCCTTGGAAACACTACATTTTACAAGATGGCCATGACATTGGAACATTGTGACAAGCTGTTCTCATATGTACACACATGCGATCAGAAGATAACACAATTAAAACAAGTTTAAAGGCAAAAGGACAAGATTTAAAAGAACCCTCAGATCATCTGACAGTGGAATTCTTCTCATCACATGTAGAAGAAATGAATGCTCAGGAGGAAGATTTAAGGTTTTTATGCCTTCAACATCCTGCCTGATGATCTGAGATACAATATGCTCCATTTAACACCTCACTGTTTTAATGTAGTGTATCATTCAGAAGTCCTTTGAAGTACAATATATCCTGTTTCTCCACTTTTTTAATTAGACATCACATAATATTATATTACTATGCAGTCATTGTCACTTAACATATATTCCATTTGTTTAATGAAAAACATTACCTTCATTATGTGCCATGATTTATAAAAGAACATTGTAACTTTAGCTTAGCCACTAAGTGATATCATGTATTAGTTATCATAGTAATTATTTGAGTAAAGTCTTAGTGGGTAGAGCTGCATCATTTATTATGAAGCATCATAGCAAACATTACACTGTTGCTCAGATTGGGATGATTTTTTATTTTATTTTCATTTGCTGAACATAATTTATAACCAAATACCTGCAAAATTGATGACTCATCTTACAGCTAACGCCCTAACACACTGAAACAAGATGGTTAACATGGTAAACACAGGTTAGCTGGTTTAGCTTAAAACAGTGCTGTCCCTAATATAGCCTCAAAGAGCCACTAACACAGTGGCACACTCTCAGTCTACATTAACAGAGGCCATATAAGCTATAAAGTCTGTGTGAAATCAGGTATAAAAGCTTTGAAACCATCTGTGTGGCCTCACAGAAACACTGTCAGCAGGCTACAAAGCCACATAATGTGTTTCATGCTATTTATTTTTTTACTGGCAGATTTTTCTGACTAAAAAAAATGTCTCCTACTTTTGGATTTTTACAAAAATGTTCATATCTTCAACTGCTAAAATCATTACTTTTATATGAACTTTTCTATACTTGTAAACCTTCTCTATCCAGAATGTTCTGTGTCCATTCCTCCCCAAACAGACCTCTTATCTAATAACCAAGCATCCCACGCTTGTGAGGAGGCAGACAATATTGTAACATTTAGTCTGTAAAAGTTAGATTATTCTTTTGGCATGAGACCAATCCCTAATCCTGTAAATGTTCCTTTTTTTGACAAATGGCTGTACTTACAGAGCTGGCTTTTATATGATAAGGAGCAGAGTAGCCTTTAGAGATCAATCACGCATTTCACAATCACAATTTCAACGCAGGAAATGCTGATAACCAAAAGCGCTAATCAAACTATAGCAAACCGCCCTATATTTTAACATTATGTAAATAGAAAATGTGCTTGGATGATGTTTAGACTAGCAGGTGCACTAAATTGACTTTAACAGCATGAACTCACACCGCAGTAGGCCAAAGTAACATAAGCACCATTACATGTGGTATATTGGACCATTGAGTCCCAATTGATTAAAGGGCTATGAACCATCTGCCACCTTTTGAAGGCTGTACAAAAAGATTGATGATGTTTATCATCTTTCTATAAAACACCAGAGGTGGCTTCAGAGCCAGCTCATAACTGGCCTGTAAATCGATATCTGTACGACAGACAAGGCAAAGCTGATGGAGGCATGATTTCAGTCCAGCATGCCTGTGTCTGTGTGTGTGTGTGTATGTGTGTGTGTGTCTGTCTGTGTGTGTGCGTGTGTGCTAGTACTACGGTCTGAAATTGAAGCATCTGCTACCAAGCACACCCATTCCAAGTGTGGAAATGGGTTTCAAACAAACCAATAAGTTAGCTGAAAATGAACTAGCCCCGACTGCAGGAACATTCAAAAATAAATAAATATGGTGAAATTCACATGTGGTTTGCACACACCCGACCGACGGCTTAATCCCAGTCACAGGAGCTATCACATAAACGTGAAGGCATACTCCCTGCATGGTAAAGACTGGCAAACACACACCTGACTGTGGAGTGCTTTCATCCTGAATTCATTTAGACTCATTCTAATCACTCACAGAACAGTTCTCACCTCATCATCATGCCATTTATCCCCATTAAATCTGCACCATTTCATGCAGATAAAGCCCTTTAATTTTACTCGCAGTGAATCATTGTTGATTACTTTAAACACTGCATTGCTTAGATAAGAGCCGCGCCACATACCATAAATCTTGCTCTTATCCGTCGTTCTTATCTCTTATTTATCAAAATCTGTATCTATCTTTATCTCCTTTTATCCTCGCCTTTCTTTTATAAACTCCTACTAATGCACTAATTAATTGAATCTTCTGTGCGCCATGTGTTAGAAAGTGAGTAAAGACAAAGGACAAAGCAACTCTTTACCAGCAGCCTTATTGCAAATGTTATCTTGATCGATGTTCTGATTACAAACTGTTTTTGCAGACATGGAAACTTGTGTTTAATTAAAACACTGCATGATACCAAATATGGTGTATCAATTTAGTATCCTTTGTCGTTTGTTGGAGCTTGTATCTTGTTAAGGTGGAAAATTCAAGATTTAAAACATTGTGCTCAAGCCTCATTTTAAGTTCTAGGATTTTAAGTTTGCAATTTAGCTAGAAAGCAAGATTTGGTTTGTTCTGTATATTTCATTGAAAATGTGCAATGTATTACTCTGTGATGCACTGACAAGTTTACCGTTCCACATATTAATAAGCAACTACATTTCCCTGTGATTCCAAGCTAATTATGTATTTGTATTGTAATTCTCTAATTTCTACTTATTTTCTATTGAACTTCGTATGGGGAAGCACCCATCCCAATAAACGTGTTCCTAATTTCCATCTTCAGAAACGAGCATTAAGAATAATCTACTGTGTCCGTCAAACTCGACTATTGTTTTTTTAGGATCAGACATCCTCACTGATTATTAAGTCAAACACAGATTGCTTTATTTCTACACAGCTCTCTGATCAAAGCTCTTCCTCCATTCTATCATGAATTGTATTCCTACTGTCACCAATGTAAACTCAGGCCTCCTGTCTGTCCAACATCTCAGGTACAGTTTGGACTAATCTACAGAGGTACAGTGATTTGGAATGCATTGCCATCTCAATTTTTTAATGTAGCACCTGCAAATTTTAGAAAAGCTGTAAACGGTTTGTTTCTATCGCTGCGATGTTATCCTTATGGATTATCTTTGTAAACAACCCACTAATCCTAATTTAAGTGGTCTTCGTGCAGTTATACAGCATATATGTAAATCTGCTATTTTGTGAAATCTTTACCTCTCTTACATTGTTTATATGTATATAATCTGTATTATTTGTGTATGTTTAAACTAATTAAAATCAATACACTGTTTGTTTGATCTGTTTGATTTGTTGATATTAAATCAAATATATGGTTTTTTTTTTCATTTATATTTTTTAATTAATTTTCCTCCTCCTTTTTGTTGTTGTCATAGTAGCTGTTGCTAATGTTTCATGCTCTGTTGTACTGTGGTTCATCATCTTACTTCATACACCTAATGTTTAATTTACAACTGCTATTATTTTGTAATGCAGATTATACTAAAATCTCACATTTCACAGTGCAAGCTTTAACATGAAGTGTATATGAGTGATTAGATCTTCTCTCAGACTGCTCCACCACTCTGAGGCTTTACCTTTATGAAACGGACCCTTCCTCTGATGGGTGAAATCCATCCTTTTGATAAAGAGATTATGTATATGGCATCAGATTTTCTGCCTCTCAAACACAAAAAAAGTAATCTCTTGTAGCCTCCACTCCGATCCCTACTTAGACTCAACATCTCAGTGAAGCAATCAATCAGAGTGAGCCAGGATTTGGATATGCATCCCACCAAGAACTACTGAGGCTACATCCTTTAAAAAAAACAAAAAACAGTGACCTTTCTGCAATCTGCAAAGACAGACTGGAGTTAGGTAGTGCGACATTAAAAGAATGCCACGGAGAGAATAATAAGTAAGTTAAGGTTTCTTCCGCTATGCCGCATTTATCTGTTCTGTCTGGTAATTTAATATAGAAAAAAAAAAAGTCTCTATTTTTACATCTGTAGTTCAAAGACAAAGATATGATTACTTCCACTCATCTAACAACTCCATAAAAGCATTTTCCTTTTCTTTATTTCCCAGTGCAAGTAAGCACTGACATACAGAGCAGCACCATCAGAGGTTAGTCTCATGTTTGGAAAGATAGAAACAAAGCAAAAAAAAAAAAAAAACAACCTAAAAAACACAACTCTGTGTACTTCCAGTCCCGAGACGAAACATCAAAGTTGGGAAGTTCTGCAAACTTTCTAGAAAAGTACTATGTGGCTGTTTTTCTAACTCCGGGCTGATAGCGGCAGCACCGATCCAAAGTGACACGGCTCATTTCACTCAAGACAAGCGTATGGATTTAGAGCAGTGCAGCCAGTGTCCCAAAAAGTTTGAAAGTGCACCGGAATAGACAGACTATAGGCTACTATCAAGGCTCACGAAGGTGGCACTGCCCTTGTTCCCGAGCTAATTTTATCAGATGTACTACCATGGTCAGGAAGCATTCTATTTTATTTGCCGGGCAAATGTGCCACCTGTGAGGCAGACAAATGAGTGCAATGCACTTTGTGGGGAACAACATCATTGACTCGGTGCTCCCTCGCAGCTATAGATTTTCCTCCCAAGCAAGCTCCATATCCACGAGGGCACAAACAAGGCCTACACAATGATTATTTTAAGCAATTTTGCTACCCGTTTAGGTATTTATCTATCGGGGGCACCTTGCCAGAGTATTTCATACATCAGAAAATTACCATACTATTTGGGTTTCCTTCCAAAATTGAGATGCTATCATTTATAACATCCAACAGTGCTCTGTTTACCCTGTGTGGATACAATATGTCTGAGCCGACTCTGCTTTCTCCCTGTGTGTGCGTCTTTGGGATGGATTTTTTTTTTTTTTTTTTTTTGCAAGAGGGGAAAACCATCAGGTGAAGAAATAAAAAACTCAGAAGCTACAGTGTGTAATATAAAGGCAGCACACAGAGCGGCTGGTGCTGGTAATGGTTCATGCTGACACACACAAGTAGGGGATGGTCACTTAAAAGTTCAGCCCTGTGGTAGTTTACTACAAGAAAAAAGATGTTGGGCTGGTTGGTTATGAAGTTGTTCATTGCTGTTCTCGAGTTCAATAAAACTGGAAACTGTTAACAGGAAAATTCTGTTTGTTTTCAACCAACATTCAGATTCAGAACAAGGTGTAATACTGTACACATGGATCCATTCATAACCCAAATGTTGTTCTCAGGTTCATTTTGACCAGGTGTTAACAGATGTTAACTCAAAAAATGAGGTATATTTCATTTAAATGAGGCCTGTTGACCATCATTTGCAATAAATATGTGTAAAACATGTGGTAGTAAGTTGGAATGGATTTGGCTTAAAAGGTCAAACACAGAATTGGGTGATAATTTATACATTATGCTTTATTTTTATTTAACCATTTCCAGAGCACTCATTGAAATACTTGGAAATTCATCATGTCAACCCTAAAGAGTTATTGGGGGATATTACGTGACTTTTTTTGCTTTTGTGACTTTTTAAATTTTTTTTAATTTTTATGTTGAAAATTAAGGTCAATGAAGTTACCATATATGGTTCCTCACTGGTCTAGGGTCAAATATTTTCCAAAAAGTCTCTAAATAAAAATCCACATGGTTCTACAACCTCACAGAGAGGCATGGGGGGGGGGCTATATTGGATGTTTACAGAAGTTACGAAGTTATTTGCTTGATAAAGGGTTAACAGTCAACAGCTGGAAAAAAGTATATTCTACACAATTGGAAATATGATTTTCCCTCCTCACAGAGACAATGAGTAAATGAATTATTATCATATAACACCTTAAAAAATCTTGCCCAGTGTGAGAAGAAAGACAGCAATGTATGAAAAAATATGGACATTTTCTCTGACCTTACCTCCATCACTGCATCATTTTGAGAAGAATACACCTGTAAAATATATATATATTTTTAAGTTGAGGAATGAATCCAGTATTGTACATACTCTCATACTAATGCAAAGCAACTTTTTTTGTTGCACCCCAACTTGCGAATTGATTGGACTAATCTATTAAGTGCAGTGTAATGATTCATCTAGTTTAGAAACATCTCACACTAATAAACAGAGTCACAAAGCATGAAGCACATTATGCAGTACAAACATCGAAGGTAACCTTGTCTTGGCCCCACATCACTTGTACTTTGATAAAATGAGAAAGATGTTAACTAATAGCCTGAAGTGTCGCCACAAACCTCTTAATGATTTTAGTATTTACCTCATCTCCAATCTTGTTTTACTCATCATAACAAATGCAGCATTTACACATAAATGTATCAGCAGCAAATGAATATAGGATTCCAGAATTACAGATAAAATGTTCTGACTCAGCAGATGAACAGCGTGTGATACAGTAGCTGGAAAATGCTTTAAAATGATCATTTTAGGTACCATATGGGCTGTTTCAACATAAAACACTTGATTCTCCATGAGATGTTGAGCCTGACCTGCGTGCCAGCAGCATTTTATAATGGTTTCAAGAGTCAAATTAGCAGCAATTACTAAGGGAAATTGTCAATTTTCTATTCAACCTGTGTGTAAAGAACTGTGAACCTTTCACCAGTGTAGCACCATAAGAGGCTTTTATTTTGTTTGTTTGTTTTTTTGTTTTTTGGCATTCATTGTAGCTTGTGGAATGAATGAGTCAAAGGTAAATTGGAGAAGTTGAACTCTTAAACACTTAAACAATAATATGACATCATGTTTATGAAGACTGCACATTAAGTGTTCACCTTCCTGAAGATCCAAACTGTGATGTAGAGTGGAAATGATTAGTTGATTGATTGATGAATTGATTTGTCGATCAGCAGGAAATGTATCTGCAAATATTTTGATAATTGAATACTCATTTTAGTATTTTTTTAAAATTAGAAAATCTCAACATTCATTGATTTCAGCTTCACAAATGTAAGAATATGTTGTCATACACATTAGACATAATAGACATATTAAACTTTAAACATTATTGAGTTTTGGGCTGTTGAACCAACAAAATATGATATTTTAAGTCATGTGGGAAATGATCACATGCATTTTTCACTATTTTCTGACATTTTGCAGAAAAGGTGATTCATTGATTGATTGAGAAAATAATTAGCAGATTAATCAATAATGAAAATAACACTACTTTTTTTTTCTTTCATTATTATTTCTGTGTGTGTATGTATATGTGTGTACGTATAGGTATGTATGTATTTGTTTTCCTTAACGTCCTCCTAAACAGTAAACTAAACTAAGCTGTGATGTACTCCGCTGTGTCTCGTATTATTCCATATACCGTAAGCAACATAATACAAAGTGCACTCTACTGCATATCGCTGTGTATTGAAGCTATGCCTTTGTATGACAATACATGTCAGTGTGCACTAACCACTTCCCAGTCCTGTAATTAAACATTTATTGCCATGATAACTTTGACCCCTGCACGAGCCAGGAGTGCCTTACCTACTTGACAGCTATAAATTTAATGCAGTGTCAAAGGGGTCAATGTCAACAGTCTGCTTCATGGTTCTCATTATACTCAATGCCAACACTGGACAATGTCTGAAACCTCAATATTAATGCTATGAAGCCTGATATTGAGATTCATTCAGAAGAAGTAATGCTGCTCTATTTTTTCGCAAGACTGAGGAGACTGCCATTGAGCTGGCGCTGCAGAAATATCCTACTTTCATTTTAAATGTTTAACACAACGCTGTCTGAGATAAGTGGGCCATGCGTCATAATTATCCCCTTCCCGGTGAATATACTATCAGAGGCGTATGCGTTGGTTTTTCTCCTGAAAGGAACAAATAATAATGATAAAATAATGATATTGAAGTTCAATGCTTAATTTTATTCTGTCTTTCCAAAAAAGTCTGCAGGCCCATTAAGTTCTTGGCGGATTCGGCCTATTTTCTCAGATGAAAAAGCTAGGTTAAAAGTGGGGGATTGCTTAGTGTTTTTTTTCCTTAAACATTTGTGTCATTGCCAATGTGTTTGTTTGATTTAGCTCCTCTGCTTTAAACATGTACAGAACGGCTGTTTCCTCAAGTGATGTGACAGATGGAAATTGCTAATTACTGCACTTTTATCAGCGTTTCTTTACTGCCGGAGTTCAATAAACCACCAGAGGCTTTCTGAGCAGAACCTGCAAACACATGAAATATATAGAGTGCTCATATACAGGTAAACTCAGCTGATGACATTACCTGACTAACAATGATGACATTACAATATGGAGACACAGCATGTCAATATTAGGTAGATAGATTATAAACTTATTAATAATATGGATATGGGAAGATGTCCCCTGCATTATATCATTAATGAAAGAAAAGATGAGAGAAAGTATTTGCATGCTTTACAGACTGATGTTCTTGTGTGTAAACAGAGACTCACAGACAGGATCACACTGGCAGAGAACAGTATTGATTGGGCGACTACAAAGCACTATTGGGTTTTGAATGTGGGAAAAGCAGCAAAGATGTTTTTTTGCAAAGCACGCCGTGGCTTTCAGATTGATTGCTGTCAGTGCATTCATGTGCTCGCAGGAACGGTCGAAAAAAGCCCCCGATCTACAACCCGAATGATAGACTGTACGCCGCTCGCTGTGATGATGTCTCTCAGGTTGATTTTCATACTGAACTGTACTGTTCAACATCAGCTTCAACTTTTATTGACTTGTGTTGTTCTGTGGATGCAAAGTGCAGTAGAATAAAATAAAATGACTCTTAAAAACAACTTTAAGACTAAGAATCACCTCTCCATCACCTCTGATAACTCTGATAAACTGTGATATTCCACACAAACCTCACATTGGAACACCACATCAAGCAAAAAACAAAAACTGCATTGTTCCACCTCTTCAACATCACCCGTCTCCTCCCATTTCTCTTTTTTCGCCCGCCGAAACCCCTCATTCACACCTCTATCACTTCCTGTCTAGTCTATTGTAACAGCATTCTCTTCAGTTCCACCTCCAAAGCTCTCAATAGACTCTAGTCCATCCACAACCACATCAGCCCCGTCCTCCAGAACCTCCACTGGCTCCCCATCCCTCACCCCATCCAATATAAACTGCTCCTCCTCACCTTCAAATCCCTCCACAACCTGTAATGTTAAAAGCGCCCTATGAATAAAATGTATTATTATTATTATTATATTATTACATTTCAATGCACGGCCATTGTTAAATTTTTGTTACTCATAGTACAAAGTGCAGTACATAATAATACACCTATTTACTTTGTCTCAGCTTAAATGGTGAAGTTCTGCAACCTTTTCACTCCATCTGCCATCTCAGTTGATGGCAGACAGGAGCTCATTAGATATAGACAGTTATTATCACACACATGCACTCACACTGTATATAAATAGATGCACATGTAAAAGGAATGCACGCTGAGGCATTAAGCCTTATGAGGACACGGTGCAGAGTGTAAGCTGTGAAGCGATTATCTGCACCCGGGCTCAAGATTTATTAGACCCGAGTAAATGTCGGCGTGACCTTTTTGAGTTGGCCCAACCTAAGGTCTAAATCAAATTTGGAAGGCAGGTTAAAATTGTGCCTGGAAATAAAAGGACATCAGTTTGATCCTTTGGCTGTTCAACAAGCCCGCGGACAAGTCGAGAGATGAACGGACACACAAAATCTGCGGAAGCAACACACACAAAAAAAAACAACAGGAAGGATTCTGGAATTAGATAGAAGATTGAACTTAAACTAATAATTGCTCTGGAGAAGCTGTTAATTTCTGGTTGGGAGCTACTTGGCAACAGTAAATCATTTCAGGAGGCCGACCCTAATTGTCTGGCCTGGAGTGTGATATTTTCCCCCATATCCAATATTATTTGCCCCTGTGCACTTCCACACCTGTCAATTACAATTTGAAAAGAACATTTCCTTCAAATTGGACTCTGATTAAGTTGCTGTGGATCATCTGTCACCTGCCACACCTATTCAGATCCTCTTTTTCCTATTTATTAGGTGATTGGAAAACTCATTTGGAATAAACTGAGATATCGGCATGGCTCAGTCGGTGCATTTAATGGGTCCGAAATAGTCCTAATAGAGGGTATCTGCTGGGACTATGTTTCCTCCTTGCACTTCTTGTTTTCTTCCGTTGGTGTTTTGGTCAGTGATGCTGACACTGACCCTGGCTCACCCTCCATTTGGTAGAGGTGTTATATTTCTGCTTGTTTCTGTGTTGAGTTTTTTGTTAGCTGCTCTTTTTTTTTTTGACAGAATCACTGAGCTGCCCTCCACATGCCCTCCAGATCCTTCATCTTAGTGAGGTCGTCAAATGACCTTTAATCGGTTCTGAGGGTGTATCTGGTATCTTTTTTTAAGTCTTCAGTTGTGAGTGAGTGGAGGATTTTTTTTGTCAGTATCATCGACACCTTGCTTGGGGTTAGATTCAGCCTTAAAGAAACCTCTGAGAAACAGCAACCGGGTATGTTTAGAGGCTTTGTTAAAAAACCCTGCTGGGAAGGTGAGAAGGATAACCCAACCCCAGGTGTTGTACACCTGACTGAAACAAGCAATTAAAATCTCCAGTGTGTCTATCAATAAGAGACAGGATTCCATCAGGAGCAACCTTGGACAGCATCTACAAGGAGGTTGACCCCCCCCCCCCCTCCCCAAAGTCGTGAGACAACTCATTTAAAGAGGCGAAGCGAGTCATACTGTTAAAACCTGCTGCTCAAACGACTGACACTACTAATTAAAAAGGATACACAAAGAAAAGTTAAAAAAGATCAAGTTTGCTTTAAAACAGAAAACCTTTGAAAATACTGTCTGAACTACTGTAGACAGTTAGTCATTTGATTAAAAATAAAAAAGATCCCTCTGGAAGGTACCAGCACCTTTAGAAAGGCATTTGTTGCTTTGGCTTCTTTGGATTTCATGTCCGAGAACAAGCTTTGTGTACTTGAGGGGATTTTTATCTGATTGTATGCTCAGAGGCTTTTGTAAATATGGAGCAGATGTGTGCAAGCAGAACAAATATGACACTATAAACCCTGCACACGTCAGGAAAAGAGTATATAGAGGAGAGATTTATTTGATTCTGTTTATTTATTTCTTCTTTTGTTTCAGACGTGGCGCCCGCTGGAGGCAATTTGCATCATAATTTGTACCCCTTAATCTCAACAGCCTAACTCTGTCAAAATAGAACGTACCGAGCGCATACACACACACTGGAAAAAAATCTGATCCTACCCTTTTACCAAGATGTCCATTTAAAGGTAAGCATCAGGAAATCTATTTAGAAATCATACAGAAAAAAAGGCACTCCTTAAGGAATTGTGATCTTGCTCCATAATCATGATTTTTTTTTTTAACTTTTTTGTCCAGGACGTTTTTAAAGCATTAATGCCTGTGTTAAAACCTGTGGTGTTGAGAAGCAAACACAGCATGAATTCTTGGAACAGAATTTACTATTATGTTCAAAAAAAGGAGCAAAATTGTCATGGTCTTAGTGTTTTCTACCTTCTCTTCTTTCTTGTGGGTGTTTCTGTGTTTCGTCTCTCTCTCTCTCCCTGTGTCGGTTTGTCTGGAGTTGTTCAGAGGTGGAGCCTTCATGCACCATTCACCTGCACACCTGCTGTTCATCAACCGGTCAAGCCACCAGCACTTCATCATCTCATCAACTCTCTGAGTCCTTCTCTGCAGTTGTCACCAGATCGTCCACTCTTGGACTCTTGTCTTTCCTTTGTAGATTTTCTTGTTTCCATCACCTCGTTGGAACCGGAACTCCACCCTGAACACCTCCTACCTGCCTGTGTTTGATCCTAACTATTTCTTAGCACCTAGACTTGCTAGTAAAATAAAACCACTTAATATTCTCTCTGACTGATTTCTATGTTGGTGTGTCTGCATTGTTGGTTCAAGTATTGTGACAAGACAACTGGACATCAGCGCGATTGAAACCAGATCGATCCTTTGCTGTCTGTTATAGAACAATTACAATCAGTAAAACAATCAGAGTGATACAAATCTGTACTGTTTGTTCTAGAGCATCAATAACATCTAACAAATAATATTACTAAAGTTCAGAATGTCCAATCATCATAATTCTTATATCTATAGAACCCTGAAAATCTCCTCTATCCATTGACCTATGGGTATTTGAGCTGTACTAAAAACAAAGGACCTAAAATGACTTAATGTGTATGTATGTAAGTATCCTGGAGCACGTATTTTACTGTACTCACTTACATACATGATAGCTTAACTCCTAAATAAAAAACCTATGATGGCATGCCATGGAGACACATATAGCGATTATGTTATTAGACTATAGCTGAAGGAAATTACAAACCAGCAAAAACAGGTTGTATTAATAAGGGTTTAATACAGTGTGCATATGCCTGCACTGTATTTATTGACCAATTTCAGAGCTACATAAAGGCGCTGTTGAGCAGCAACTGTGACTTAAAAGAACAAACAAATAATCCTATAGAAGGCATTCAATAAGTGTATAATACCTGAGAAAGAAAGTCTTTTTCCTGAGAATTTTTTTAATACATTTTTTTCTATAAACTTGATCAATGTAACCTTTCTGCTTTTATCACATCAGGGTGAAAAGTGTATTTTTTATAGCTTGTCATTAACCCTCTAGTTCATATTTCCTAGCACTTTTTTTTTTTACAGTGATCATTACAGTCTATATCTTCCTTATGGCTCACTGCACTTCAAGCCAACCATTAGGCTTGGTTTGAGTGCCAAGACAGCAAGTGCGAACAGTAAAGGTTATAAAATAGTCTACATATAGATATTAATTACATCCTGTCAGACTCATGGGCTTATTATGTAGACCTGATTATTGTTCTCCCACACGTTGAAAAACTATGAGAGGTTAGTCACCTCCAGATGCATCAGGATGTGTTGGTAGGCAGGAGGGAAAATAACAAGGAGGATAACAACCAGAAGAACCAGCACCCTGGAGAGGTGGACTATAATATGGTTTACCAATCTTCAGATTATTATTTTTTTTTTTATAGTAAAATTGTAGTTTAAATATACTTCGTTAGACGTTTTTAAAATATAGAAAACACAATTTGTTTGGAGAATTTTCTTGATGACCTTTATTTTATCTGTTACAAAAGACTCAGTGGTACTAAGCAACATTAAATAACCATCACTGACCAGTCATAGAAAGCCATGTCGATACAGGCAACAAAGGACAGTCAGTAAACTCTTTAAAGGTATATATATAAAAAAAAAAAAAAAAGCTAATATCAGACATCTTCCTGTAAAAGCATTCTTCACAGCAAGTGATGAAACTGCTTATTACTGGCACCTACTCTAGTAGGGAATCAAATACCTTTATAAATGTATTCTGTAAAGTCTGGTTCTGATTGATTCTCTACAAAGACTCTGATTTCCTTCTACAAAGAAATCCAGAGACAGAAAATCAAAATATGTGGGTCAAACTCAACACTGACCTCCTCAATTATACATCATCTTCTCCGTTGAGTAGTGTGGAACTGGTACTTCAGCAGCTCTCACATACAACACTCTCTGTGAATAGAGTAAATGTACTCTACTGTGTGGCAGTGCTGCACAGTAGAGAAACACATTGGTTTGTAATAACTGCATCGTAGTAACTATTTTAATAATCAAAGCGAGCTGCTGACACAACAAAGGTTCTGATACTAACTCATCATTTCCTGCTCATACTGGTTGATAAAGACAAAAATTCAAATCTGTAAAAAAAAAAAAAATTACAAGCTTGGGGTAAATTCACAATTTCAATCGATTTTTGTTCGCTTGAAAAATGCAGAATTAAAACATTATCATTTACAAGATAGCTGAGTAAAAATAGTAAAAGACCTGCACCACCTGCAAGGCTGTCATCATTGCACAAAACGCACGTCAATACCAGATGCTTCAACTAAGTAGAGTACTGGCATCCAGTTTAATAATCAGTTCCAGCACCAACAGAGCGGAAAAATCTGCTCACTAATTCACCTGCTGCTGTTTGTGTTTCTTCACCAAAACCTCAACCTGATATCTGCAGACTGCTGCTAGCTAGCATCAGCCCAGAGAGAGAGACCGGAGTGAGCGAGTAGAATCTGGAAGCCGTCCAGTCGACTTCCAGCGCTTCAACTTCAGAGTTTGTCCCTCTTGTAGATGTGACTATTAAATTCACTATTCCGTATATAAACACAGCTGGACACATGTGACTGTAGTGTCTCCACTGTCCTGTAAACTAAAGTTATTTTTGACACATTGCATGTACTGCATTGATTTTTATAACATGTTTAACAAAGCTTGATACAAGAGTGTCTGAAAAGAAGGACTACTTCATTAGTGAAACTATTAGACCACCTCCAGTTGCCTGTTAATGTAATGTAAGATTTTATCTATCTGATTATCAGTGTAGTAGATTAACTGGTTTTATTATAGTGTTAACCCATCTGGGAAAAGACTTTAAAAAAAGTTAATCCATTATAGAGCAGTTAAAAAAGTATTAGCTGGCTCATGGAATGATATCAGTGATCGTTGTTCAGTATCAATACATTGCATTAGAATTCTCTCTAAGACTGTGAAACAACATCCCAGTGAGCCAGTCAAAAGAAGCTGTTTTTATTTTAACACAGAGGATGGTGAGAACCCAAGGAAAGGTCATAGCTTTTAACCATTATGGGATAATATTCTTCAAAAAAAAGAAAGACAGAGTAAGAAAGAAAGAAAAGAAAACAGGTCTGGTTCAGTCGGAGCATTTTTGATACACAAGAAAAAGCCTTCTGCTAAATCACCTTTATTGATTTTCCAAAGTTAAATAGTGTTTGTCAAGAATGTTTTACAATAGTTTTTTTGGGCTTTTTCGTGCTGTTAGGCCTCCATTTATTGTATAAGTAATAGCTCCAGAGAATTTTCTCTGGGTGACAAGGTGGTGGTAACTGCAGAGGTTAGAAAAGTGGCTTTATAAGTAGACAGTTGCACACTGATACAGGTAAAGCTGTACAGGATGGTGTATGGGGATCGCTCAGCAGCTGACATTTAAACAGACTGTTTATTTTGAAGTTGTTTAAAGTAAGACTTTTTATAATTAAGGTGGATTGTTGCAGAGGAGTTGTGGCACAATTTTGAAGACCAATGACAGCACCTATCCACCACAACACACAGGTCTCATTAAAACACTTGACATATCGTCCACGGTTTGACGTCTCGCAAAAAGCTTATGCAAAAGCTGCTTTACACCCACCCCCCCCGCCCCCGACAAATCACCGTCAATATGACCTTGACCGAGTAAGCGAACTCCCGACCGCGGCGCCGGAGCTGCTCAGTGGCCAGCGGTAGAAGATATGCTGCTTCACAGAGCAGCTCCCCAGAGTGAATGCGTTTGACTGTGTGAATGTGAAGCGGGGGTGATATAAAAGTTGTTGGGAAAATTGAAAGGATTCTCTGTTGCCTTTTTTTCCCTTTGGATAAGGATGAACAACATACCAGACTAAGCTGCAGGTCCTTTGGTATCTGACTTCTGAAAATTGATGGTATTGATCGAAGTGCCTATGAATACATTTTTTTTCCATTTAGCTAGACTGCTAGATATTCTAGTTTTAACATAACACAAATACAATAAATGAAGCTAAAGCAATATGAAAAATTGAAGCCTTGTTCACTTAGAATATTTAATATTTCATAATTGCACAAATTCAGGACATGAACATGATTCCCAAATGTGATTAACAGTGGGGAAAAAGGGGAGGGGGAAATCAATTCATTACAACCGGTGGTTTCAGACACTTATTTGTCTAATGTGGTATGACATTCTTCCCAGATGACTCCTAGTCAGTTTTATCCATATTAATGAGCACCATCAGCTGGCAGACTGAGACGAATTCCCCTCTTTCCTTCGATGTCCTCAGACAGTAAAATCCAGTCGCAATAATAAATCAAGGGCACTTATCGATTCTGACGTGCCCAAATCAGCCACACCAAAACTATATGCATGGAAATGTGATATCAATCAGAAAGGCAGGGAGCATGGAGCAAAAGTTGCGCGGGGGATGATGTATTCCCAAGATGGATGCCATCGCTTTGCGGCCTGTCGCCTTCCTTTAAATGATTTTTGAAGCTGTTTTCGGCTTCTATGTATAATAAGACATCCATCAGTCTCTGTATTGAAAGACCAATCAAAAAGCTTTTAACAAGTTTCATGCCACGAAACTGGAAACTAACCTGTCCCGCTTCCATTACGCCTGTCAATAAATCTAAAGAGTCATTTTCGTTCAGTTTTCAATGGTTGCCTCTTAATATGAAGGCAGGTGGGGGGGGAGGGGGTACAGCAAATTGTCTCAGATAGCAATAAACAAGTTAATCTGAACATAATCACTGTAATGTACTGTGTGGTGTATGATAGACATGTTCATAGGAAGGCAGCGATCTGCTCATAAGCTAAGGCGGGCGTCCAAGTCTCATTTAACAGCCATATTTACTGCATTCTGCTGCTAATTGACTACTGTAGCTGCTTGGTTTATGTCGAAATTGGTCCGTCAGGATTAGTTAGGTCTCATCCCCGACGTTGCCCTCTCTGAACAGTCTGAACACAATAAAAAAAAGAACAAAATTATTACGTCAACCCCATCCTTGATTCTAAGTATAGCTCAGCTGCACTATCCTTGAGGCAGCATTGGCCAGGGAACAGAATCAATGGGAGGCACTTTTCTCTGCCATATTCCTCCATTAGGGGGATCTGTTTGGTTAGAAGACCGGAGGCTGGGATCCAGGACCCAAGGAGAGGTGGGGAGAATTAGGAATGATTTGCCTGGTCACGGGAGGCCAGTACTTTGTGTTGACAGATGGTCGGAGACGTCTCATTTTCTGAAACGAGGGAGATCTCGAGCGGAACGGACAAAGAGCCTCGCATACGAGATTTCGAGTGCGATTTTAATACCCACCAACAGTGCATCAAGTCATATGTCTGTACTTAAATCTAAAAAGCCTGCGGGGATGTAAGTTCTGCTCTAGCACTGCCAAGGTTCCGCAACAAGTAACAGTGTCCTAAATTGTGGGGAAAACTGCAATACTCTAGTGACTCCAGTTAGTAGTTATTTTCTGTATTTTGGTTCCCATTTGAGCCGCCACTCTCATGTACCCCTGACATCTGTGACCTAAAAATTTCTAGTTGTTGCTGCAGTCTGTTTCTCGGAACTTAAAGCACATGCCCTCTCATGGTAGCACGCTAAGAGAGGCTGCTGACACAAAATGTACAATCTTTTCTACAATGTTCCATGAGCACCTCTGGAAAGGATGGCCTACTTTCTAGAGTGAGAAGGAACTGCGACTGTTAATCAACAAATAACAGCCATCAGTATGAGAAACAAGAGCTCACAAGCTCTGTAATGTCCCCTCATAATCACTGTGACATATTAAACATAACCATTTGTGCTAGGTGCTAGGGATGTCGCTAATTAAGCCATGTTATTCATTAATTAAGAGATCTCAAAACACTTATCTTGCTATAACACATGGGAAATAGTAAAATTAGCATTCAATTTCACTACCTTAAGGAGGTATAGAATCACGTTTTACTCATTATTTTGGAAAAACACACAGCTCGGTGCTCCAAAGTGTGTCCAGATCGTCTCTACAGGGGGGGAGCCAGCACATGCAGTCAGACAGACTCCACTATCACGACATATGAACACATTTAGACATGTTGAAATTTCACATTTAACAATTTAAAATAGCTATAGTTTGATTGTAGAAACCTTCAGAGATTTAAGTCAATGCATCATAACTCTTGTGCCAGGAATTGCAATATCAACTCAATGTTGTCTCTGCAGTTGCTAAATGGTCATTTGTGCTATGAGTATGTGTTATGTACACTCACCGGCCTCTTTATTAGGTAGGACTACATCTGTACAATCTAATTCAATCCAATACAACAGCTCTGCTATAAATTCTACATTTATGAAGTTTATACATTTTCAGTTTTTGTTGACGTTGTGAGGAAGGTGATAATTCTACTTTATGTTTATTATTGAGTGATGGTGGTTTATTATGGTGCATTATATTGAATGGTGTTCCTAATATTTTGTCCACTCCATTAACATACATAAGGGGTGCAAAATATTACGCACACCAGTCAATATAATGCACCTTAATACACCACCATCACTTAGTACGATCAATAATAGACACACACTTTTTGACGTTAACAAAAACTGACAATGTATAAACTTCAAAAAAGTAAAATTTAAAGCAGCATAGTTGATATAAAACTTTAGGGCTACTTTTTTTTCCATGCAAATATTGCTTTTGTGCTTATTTAGACCAAAATATACCTGAAACCTACAAAACTAGACACCTTACACATAACCTTATTCTGAGTGATATAACGTCTGTGCAGCAGAATCTGTCATTCTTAAATGCTCCTGCTTCTTTTTCATGATATTAGACTTTGTTGCCTATTGTTCCTCTAGATGTCTAGTTTAAGCAAGTAGAAAAAAAAAGACATTAAAGTTGCATCACCCCCAGAATCTGAGAGAATTCTTGCTTGTTCACATCAGACATCCATCAACAAAGACAAAAAATGGATGTGCTGCAGTTTGTAAGAGACAAAGACATTTAAGAATAACATTACATTATGATGAGCAGAGAGGATTGTAAGGAATTTGTATTGTATTGTATTGAATGTCAGTTTAATTGTGCTGCTTCTGTGCTTAAATAAGATGATGCAGGATTCTAAAATAACAGCTTCTCATTCAGGATGCACCACGCTATTTTACACTGCTTTATTTCATTATTATTATTATCCGCTACATGACACTGATGTTGATTTCATTCATACAAATCAAACCAGAGTAAATCAAACTGCAATCATCTCCACAATCAAGTGAGGTCCCGGCTGTGGGACGAACACACTGCCGTCTAGTACTACTTTCTGCCAATACAGAGTAAATGCTGCGTTGTATGTGTAGAGGTGGATGGAGTAAGAGAGATGGGAATGTGGTAAAATGAGGAAGGAGAAAAGTAGGTAGGAGAAGTGAAAGTAGTAGAGCGTAAATTGCCTGGCAGAATGTGGCATGAATGGAATGTGCCACTGATGAGTATTAATGATATCAGAAAAGTGCAGCCAAACATGCACAGCGAGGGGACAGCAAAGTCAGGCTGTAATGGATGCTGCTGGCTCTCAGAAGTGGAGGATCTAGTTGGACTGCAGCACGGCGCATAGGTTTCTGGATATTAAAAATTAATGACTATCTCAGTGATTTACGACAACACAAAGATGTTGAAACCGGGCCTGTTTAAGATGGATGTCTGGGGAATGCTGGAGGAAGACCGATGCAAAGACTCCTGGACTACTGGATGAGCAGGACACGGGGAACCCAACCTATGTCCTCAGGTGTATCAAATGGGTGTAGCTGATGGAGCGAGCCACATTAACGCTTCGGTATTATTGAGATTCCTAAATCATTTGAACACACGGTGATCATTAGGCTGGACAGAACTGAAGGACTCTTTTCACAAAGTTTGAACTCAGTGACTTCACTGTGTTACATTACCCTCATTCAATCTTCTATCACATTGAACCACTGCACTTGAAGCTGAGCTGGTAAAAGACAGGTAATAGAAAAAGGCGTTCCACTTGCACTTCAGCTTTTGCTGTATACACTAGTGTGTGGTAATTCCACAGTCTGTAGACATCAGTGGTAAAAAAAAAAATTGACTAAAATGTGGCGACGATGACACTTTTTTTTTTCTTTTGCTGCTATTTTTAAGAATAATATATAAGTTTGTGGTGTTAAAAATGAAATATATTGACAGTAATGAAGCAGGCAGTTTTCTGTCCAACTATTTCTGAGACTAAAAAGACCAGACCTAGCAGTTGCTGCACTGAATGAAAAAACAGGAGGTGTTGAAGCTACAATAAATAAATAAATAAATGGGGCTATGTAAAACATGTTATGGTGGGCTGTGCTGGCATTACTGAGAACTTCCAAGGCCCTTTTGATTATGAGTAAAACCTTTGGATAACAGTCTTCTTTAACCCTTAACCTTAACTTATTCAGTGTCAAATTTGACCCATTTTTACATTTGAGGGCTGAACACCCTTCACACATTTATTTTAGCTGGACTTTTCCTAATGTGACCCACAGTAAACAAACATAGACATTTAAATGTTTGTGCAGCTGATACACATTTTTATAAATGCAAATGTACACATTTGACCTGTATTTATTTAAAAAAAGAAATCAACAATCCAACATATTGTATTCTTCACATTCTATGATTTGTTCTCCTGGACCATAATAGAGTGATTGTGAATGTCTCTTTTCCATAAATACATAGAATCCATTCTTTTCACTCTTGGGCAGCTTCATTAAGGATCAATCAAACGTTTATTAATGACTGATGGTGAATTTATGAATGTGAATTGATGTAGAGACTAATTATGAGTCAGAATATAAACAGTATGTAATATTCAAATGATAACATTACTAAAATCTATGACAAATTAGTGGTTGGGTTTTTTTTTATGACACTGCTAAAAAAAACAGCCATAGATTTCCTTTTTTTTTTTTTTTAATTTATTTATTTTATGCTGGATTACTTTTGTTTTTATAGATGAAAACTGCCCTGAGCAAAGAATGAAAATCCAAGCTTGTTCCATCATGACTGACTGAATTTCTGAAACGTATTGGTTAAAATGATACATCACTATAAGATCATGAACAAAGAAAGTACACTCACAGTGTCCATTGCCATTATCCTCCCCTTAGGCTTCCCCTTGAAAGATGTCCTTGTCTGCCCATGATTCTGATATCATCTTTAGAGGTAACTGTTGTGTGTTGGTGCACTGCAGTGATTCAGGTCAATGAAGCACGATTAAACCAAGAGACTGGGAGCTAGTTAGTTGCAACTGGCAGCATTTACACTCAACTGGAGCAAAAATCCAAAAAGAAAAAAACATGCAAATCAAAAGCAGAATAATTCTAGATCTCGTATGTAAAGTTTGCAGAGATATTTGTATTATGTTTCACTATAACCTGCCCCAAATCTGCACAGTTCAGCTGTTTTTCATTTTTCAAATCTATTCAGTGTTACAGAAAGGTCATGTCTGTCTGAAGTCTAAATTCTAAAACTCCCTAGCCTACATACACAGATCTGTGGAAGCCTGTTCTGTGAAAGCAGTAGCTTGCTTTGTCTATGAATTATTTAATAGTTCGTATACTATAAAAAGTTCATATTTTCAATAAGAACACTGGCATTGACAGAAAGAAAAAAAGCAAGAGGTAGAGAAGATAGAAGTATCACTCCACACTTTCTTCACATTTTAAAGATATGCAGGTTTTTGGACTGCTGGTGTTTGTTAACATGCAGCATTTAAAGCTAGTGGCTGAGCCTTTTAGAAATGAAGAGAGGGAGCAGCAGTAGTGGCAACAAAGCTGTGAATCAGTGTGAATCCTTATTTTTAGATTTCTTTTCCCATTACGTTCTAAAACACCTGCCACCATGTCAACTCCTGCAGGAAGGTGCCACATGGTTGGACTGTGTGTGAATGCCGAGCTTCATCCTGTCCTGCTGTGGTTTCTCTTCTCTGTGTGTGTGTGCAGATCAGTCAGACACACACACAGACCTGCTGCTCTTTATACGGCCATGACACAGAGATAGAGAGCAGAGCGGAGCAGCATCTCTGTAGTAGTTACATACACCTCCACACACTTCTAACAAGTCATAGGTGATTAATGAGAGGGATTACTGTTGTATGAGTCTACACATAGTTCTTAGGATGGTATAAATAGTATACCTGAAATGTCATGGATCACATTTTTATGTATTGCTTCAGGCTGTACTGAGGACAACTTTGTTTTTTTTGTTTGTTTTTTAATGAATTCCACTTGAAAAGCAGTGGAACCTGAGGTGAGTGTTTTCCAGATTTTTTGGATGTGCAGAACTGGCCTTTTATCTCTCACAGAATTGATGCTGGCCCGACCGACAGGGCACGGTGCTTCAAACCTCCTGAGAGACCGAGGTCTGACAAGATAATGAAATTGACAGCAAGATGTGAAGATATTTAAATGACCCCTCGGGCTCAGTTTAGCTGCGAAATCACCTGCAAGAAAATAACCCTTACACGGACAGAGAGTGAAATACATTTTCATATTAGAACAAAGAATAATTACCAGGATTGAAGAAGTAACAACTCTCTCTCTCTCATTGTCTTCCTCTCTCTCTCTCGGTCTCTCTCTCTGTCTCACAACACACACACCTTCTTTTTTTTTTCTCTCTCTCTCTCTCTCTCTCTCTCTCTCTCACCTGAGATAAGACAGCTGCCAGACGCCTCGCCATAAATTACACTTTCCTGGAGTGATTTCACACTGTATTTTCTCCTTCTTAAGCCCAAGTCTGACTTAATGTGAAGTAGCTGTCCACCTACCCAGTAACCAAGCTACTGTTACTCAGCAAAAGTTTTCCTGTGACTCCCATGTCTGTCCGATATAAAATGACTGTAAAAAATATCAAATATATTATTATTATGTATTTTATAATGTCTCCTAAGAACAAATGAATATACATTTATTAGAGGTTTGAGCATGAGGAGTCTTCCCCAAACCAAAAACCCTGCTTGTCTTTGTCTGTGCTCCAGTTTATCCGTTTTTTTCTCCTTTTTTTCTAGATGTTGTATTTATTCATCTTTTCTCCTCATCCACAGCATGCATTCTTTTTATTTTTTGTACCACAGTAACTTTTATGTTTTGAATTTCTCTCAAGACTATTCAACGAGTATAGTTCAGTAATGTGAGTGTAGCTCAATCAGCAGGAATGAACAGACGCAATATTGCTGACTAACATCTGACTGCCTCAGGAGAACCAGGACAGCGACACACCGGCTGTGGACTTCTGCTCCATTGGCCCGGGAATGGGACCGCTGGACCAGCTAGGAGGCTGTCGGGCTCCCGTTGCTCGGCAACCGACTGCATCCTGCAGAGTTGCCTGAGAGGGAAGCAGGCTAACAGGCTAGCACCTTGCTTGTAGGCTACATAAACGGACTCAGGACTACACGACAACTTTGGAATCAATCTGCATGCATCTGTCTAATGTCTGATACAAGCTGATGTGTAATAGAACTGCAGCCCTTAATGTCCCGCTGCTTTGATCAGTCTAAATGACATACTTTATTTCATTAAAGCCAACTAATTGGTCACGTTATCTTACCATTTAAAATATTTTTTGTTCATCCCTTTGATTATTTTCCTCCATCGTACACCTTATTAATGTCTCATTTATTCAATTATTGATACATATTTAGCTATAAATAATTTATTGGTGAGTTGTTGAAGTCACTAATTACAAAGAATCACAACTTCTAGTTATATCCTAGTCCATCACTACAAAGCTGATGGTTTCTGAACATAAGTTAACAGTGAGGGATGTACAGTAGGTGGTAGAGGCATACTTTACATTGGTCTCCTGTAAGGAATCAGTGAGAGTCTCAAAGATTTTTAATAACATCCTCTATTGAATAACAGATAGTGTTTTACTTTAACACACACGGCTTTCTTTTAAAAAAGGCTTCAATTTAGGTTAGACCTTTGTTTCATTTTTTTTTTTTTTTTTTTTTACTTGAAACCAGCCATTCAATTAGAAAAGCCTGCATATCTCCACAGGATATTTGAAGGAACAGTGTGTAATAGGTGCTATGTGACGATACAATAAAATGAGAGCTGGGAATAATACCCACCTGCTCATTAGAGACAAGTACTTCTCATCCTCTCTGAGTTAGACACGAAAATCACTAACCTGAGATCCATAAATCAAAGTGGCATGGGCAGTGTGGCCCTCAAACATAGGTACATACTTGTTTGAGTAATTCAATATAAATATGCTTTACTAATGCAACAAAACTACTGGTATAACAGTTAAAGTAATACATTTTTTCCCCCCTTTTTTAAATCAATACTACTGTACATTAAAAGGTGTAGGTACCATGATGCACCACTGAGATGATAGGTAATTATCACTAGCCTCTGACTGGTCTAGTAAACATACTGTAATATGAGGGCACAGTATATAGTGTTAACTGAAGCGTACTGCATGTTAGAGAACAGTCAGATCTGATTTACAGAGACCTAAAAAAGGACCAGAGAGCTAAAGTTTGTAATAATTTGACATTATTGTTTTGTCATTTTTATTTGATTTCCCTTTCCCCTCACATTTGAGCAGTGGGGATGTTTGCAGGGACACATGGATGAGGTTGACTGGAATCAAAGGACCGCAATAAATGACCTTCAGTCTTCATATCCGCCTTTATTAGGTGTCCCTGAACATTTCCAATCTCCACTTCAGTTTGAAGCTGAGAGGGCTAAGAGAAGCCGCTGACCCCGTATCTGCAGCATCAGCCTGCCCTTAAACATGTCAGCTCGCCAAAATGAAAGCGACCACAGAGCTAGATGACCACACGAAGAGAACACACACTCTTCTCCTTATTTCCTACAGCAAGTAGGAGTTCTGCTGGCACTGAAAGTAATTCAACTCACACCCTCGTAGAAAAAAAAAGGCTGTCAAATCTGCCCTGCCACCAGCTGCCACTCAGCTCTGCACACTCTGGCTCACCAAGCTAAGACGGGGACTGTGCCGAAGGTCAGCGTGAACCTCCCTGTGTGTTCCGCCCTCGCTGTGACTCACCACCTGCAGGTGAAAATAAACGGTCGGTGACACCTTGTGTCGCTGAGGTGTTTGTGTGAAGCCCTCCACAGGTCAACCACAGATTAACAGTGGCAAAGAATGCAGTGTGGAGGAAAAAAATGGGAGCTGAAAAATCATTACAGATTGCTGTATTACTATTTAAGTAGTAAGTACATTAGAAAAAACTGGATTACTACTCCTCCTTATGCTACAGTACGTTTGTTAATAGCTGGTGAGGAACTTAGAAGTGAATAGAAAATGTTAATGTGCTAAAGCTAGGAGTGAGCAGTGAAGTGTTTGTTTGGTTTGCATGCATCAGATGTTTTTATTCGTACAAATATTTAAACAAATGTTACTGATTTCATGTTAGATATATCATAAACTGTCACTATAAATGTTATGAGAGGTAGGTAACGTTAAACCTGTTTAAACCAACTATCTGCTCAAACCTCATCTGAGATTCTGTAAATATTCAGTAGATCAGTAAATATTTCTCCCACTCATTTCAAAGAAATGTCACACTAAATTAATATTTGGATTGATTACAGAACACTCTTATTAGATTAGAAATTAAATATAATATTAACTGATTGATGCTGGAATTTTTGAACAACTTTTGAAACATTTAAACAGTAAAAAAGTAACTATAAACTATAAAGCTTAACCAGTTCCTGTCTACTTCTAGGCTGCAGCTAGTGGACAATGTGTCCTTCAGATTAAAGTTGAGGGTTGCCAGATCATTATGGTATCCAACATAGCGCCCTCTTTCACTGATTATTATAATCACCCACCTTTTTACTGAAAACACACAAACCAAGTCATTCTAAATGGAGTTAGTGTTTGTTGATATCTTGGTCTTTCGTTCTTTCTTTCTTTCTTTCTTTCTTTCTTTCTTTCTTTCTTTCTTTCTTTCTTTCTTTCTTTCTTTCTTTCTTTCTTTCTTTCTTTCTTTCTTTCTTTCTTTCTTTCTTTCTGTTTTTGCATGACTGGCCCTTTATATAGTTTTATCCTCTACATAGCCAGTTTGAGCCTTTGAGCTCCAGAAGATGCTATAGAGTCCCTCTGGCTACTAACAATGCTTTTCATTCCAAGTGCTGTCAGCATCCTGAACACAGCAGAGTGACCGATAAGATCCAAGCTACAGATATCAACTGTTTGTAATGTGTAATGGGACCTTTTATGTTCTATGTCTGCTTTTATGTTGTCTCATGTGTTTGGTGAGCCCAAGACAAGTTTCCACCTTGGTGGACAGTAAAGCTTTATTCTATTCTATTCTATTCTATTCTATTCTATTCTATTCTATTCTATTCTATTCTATTCTATTCTATGCTATTCTATTATATTCTATTGTAGTGGCTTATTGGGAAAAATAAGTTTGTTTTTTAAGTCTGAATTAAACTAAACGCAGGGAGTAGCTGCCTGTAACTGCATTATAACTTACTGCATAGACATCTATATGCAGGGCAGTTTGATGGCTAACCACCTACATATTCATCTGAGCATGCCAGCTGACATTCACTGCAGTTAGACTGTAAGGAAACATGTAAGTACAATGCTAGATTATACCATATATTATTATGAGTCATTTCACTTTGAATGGCCAAGTGTATTTATTAGAGCCGGAGTGCACATAGAAAAGATCATTCTGACAATAACAATAACAGTTGTAACACTGTGAGATTCTGACATATGTTCACACTCATATTATGCAACAGCACCACTTAACTTACTTGTCATGTGCTAAACAAGACTAACTTTGATACACTTTCCGCTATATTGCCTCAGCAGCAGGCATGTCTGTTGGCTATGCTACACCAACCTCCCACCTTCCAGCTAATTAGAATTAAATATTTATTACAACTGCCACATTGATGCAAATACTGGCAACTGTCCAGCCAATTAGAACCAATTACTCATTAAGAATCGTGGGTGGTTAGGATTCAAATTAAATAAGCGCTACCTGAGAATGACACTCTAAAGACCAGTTCAGTGCCACCGATGAATTGTATTATTATTGTTATTTCTGGTGGAACTCAATTTATGAAAAAGGGGGGGGGAAAGTAATTTTGCTATTAAAGCTGTGTTTGAATGATGCTGATTATTCTACGCCTCACAGCTGCTTCAATTCCTGTTGGCAGTCCCTTTCTTTATGTGTGAATGATACTGCTTTCCGTTGCCCTTCACTGTCTTAATAACACGGTCCTGTAGAAAAATAAAACAACACCCTAGGAATTTTGCCAGCAACAGGATATCACTCAGATGCAGCAATCTTTCATTGAGAACACATTGCAAAGGATCACGCTAATGTTGTCTTTTCCCTCGGCCTGGAGCGTTTAACCCTGGACGAGAGTCTGTTTATTGGCCTGCGGCGCCGCTTTCCAGCACCGATCCGAGATTAAAAAAAAGAAAAGAAAGAAGAAACAAGAAAAATGACTGGACACCTGTGTGTCATTGTTTGAATCTCTGTTTTAGGGACACCCGAACAGCTGTCTTGGCAAATTCCACACTAGGAAATAACATCACAACCATGGTAACATAACACACTGACTTCACAATTGCAGAAGTATTATTATACTTCATATTAGAGGCCTGTTCAATGGGTAAAATGTGTCCCGCGTTCCAAATCTTGTGATTCATTTGGAAAATAAGGGGATAATTGCACTGCACTGTCAACTTTTTGCACTACTGCCATAGTACACATTCTATCCTAACATATCATCCTACTACGCCATTTCTACTATGTATACTTCCTCTATCTTCTGTGAGTGTTGTTTTTGCGTTTGCGTGTGTATGTGTGTGTCATATAAGCTACTGGATGCCTTCATTTCCTTTGGGATGAATCAAAATCAATCTATCTATCTAATCTGTATTTTCTTTCCTATATTCTGTAACCTCGCTCTCCTACTGCCCTTCCCAGCTTCTGCATCACAAACACTCGCGTGAGAAAGGAAGGCTCCTCCAAAAGTGAGGCAGTGGGGTCCTCACAGCATCAGCCTCAAGGCGCTCCGTGTGTGTACCGGTTACCTGTCAAATGCTCGGACAATGCTATCATATAGCAGCTCCACAGGCCTTATTCCCACCCGCAGGAGCCGGGGAAGCAGGATGAGAATGATGTTCTTTGATTTCTCTGGTGCTTTCAAAACCATCCAGCGCCTCCTGCTTGGGGGGCATGGGGGGGGGGGGGGGGGGGGAGAATGGGAAGCTCAAAGCGATGCGGGTGGATGCCGTGGGTTTTTTTTTTTGCCTGGATTGTGGTATGAGTAGCTCACTGACAGGCAGCAGTTCATCTTCCTCCAGGGCAGTGTGTATTGCACAGTGCAGAGCGGCACACACACACACACACACACACACACACGAGGCCGCCCCGGGTAACTGTATTGTCAGCTTTCCTAGGCCACTCTCCCCCTTTTAAGATTCAACTCAGGGGTCACGGCTGTTCCATCAGTTATTTGATGACTCCTCTGCTGCGGGCGAGAAAAGGAGCGCACGAGTCTGCCAAAATAGCCTCGTCGGACGCTACGGGGGCAACCATTTGCGGCTTGACGTCAGCGTGACAAAGTAGCAAGAAGTGGATTTCAGCCTGTCACCATCCAGGCTGAGGAAGAGGGAAATGGCTGGTGTCAGTGTATCCAACAGACTACTTAATGAGTTCTACTAATTAGCGGAGGCCGGCACACATTTGTAACGGCTGAGAAGGAAGACAGGATTAACAAAGAGGTGAGAAAAACGGTCTCTGTTCTCCAGGCTTCACAGGGAAGAGGAGAGGAGAAAGTCCATCTTGGACAACACGTTCCACCCGTTTCTATAGGGAGATGGTGCGGCTACAGCACATGATCACCTTCATCTGTGTCAACAGCCATCAGACTGTACAATAATTCCTCTCCAAATACCTCCCATCTCTGCCAGCTGAGAGTCAGCTGAACTGCACTGCCCTGCTCTGACAGATTGAGGTACTGAACGTACAGGCTTTAATACTGCTGTTAATGTGATGTGGTTGCATGGTATTAGCTCTCCAAATTCACATGCCTGCTCTCATAGCACATCATTTGTGAGTCACACTTAAGCAATCCAAACTGTCAACAGCATCTGTAACACCATGCAGATGTGCGTAGCTGTTAAACATATGTTGAAAATCATAGCTCCACATGTTTTATTTAACCTCGCAAGCGTGCTTGTATTTTGATTATGTGCAATCAGGGGTTGAAGGGGGTGAATTCAATTTACCCTGTATATGTGTGTGTGTGTGTGTGTGTGTGTGTGTGTGTGTGTGTGTGTGTGTGTGTGTGTGTGTGTGTGTGTGTGTGAGTGTGTGTGTGTGTGCTAGTAGAGAATAAAAATCATGTTTTAAAAAACTACAAAAAAACACCTGATAAACTGAGAAAGGAATAATAGAAAAGTGTCAAATCAGCAGCATCAGAAGCTGCTGGTATGACTGCAGGGGAGCAGGGCTGCACATCCAGTGAAGTTCTTCTCTGCACCCAGCTGACATATTCTTTAAAATATACATGATCTACATGTATCCATTGGTAGATAGTTAGGAGTTGGGTTGAACAATACAAAAAATACAACAGAAATACAGCAAAATGAAGGATGACATCATTATGGGTTATGGTTAAGATTAGAATGATTGAACACAGACACGGATAAAGAAAACATTTTCCGCCGTTCTTCAGGACTCTGCTAGTAGCGTAGTGTTTTGAAGAACAATTTGACACATTTTTGAGAAACTGTGGTATGGTTGGGGATCATACTCATATTTTCTGGGACTTCTCCAAAATACAGACATGCTGGAAAGACATCAAACAAGAAATGGAGAAATTCTTAGGAGCTGACATCCCCCTGGACACACTACTTTTCCATTGATCAGCGCTATATATAATACAATGGATACAAAAAAATCCGACATGTCTATGTGATGGAACATGTGACTACCCTCCTACAGCTAAAATATCTATATTTATAAGGAGATAGACACCTTTTATTCTCTACCTTGGTTAAGACTTCCATTCTTTATGTGATGTATTTGACCTTTTGCAGTGTTATTTTATTCATATGAAGCCTACATTTGTGTGGAATGGAAGCCGATCTCGAGTGGATTTGTTTTGTACAGTTAAAGCTACTCTTAGCTTTCTTGCATTTCACACAGCACTTTGAAAAAACTTGAACAGCAACAACCCCTCCTCCCTCTTACGTCCCACCCCCGCACTCCCTCGGCACTCCCTCGGCTCCTTCGGACCGAATGATATGATTGGTCGGAGTTTTCACAGAATATTATGAGAATGGAATAATGATTAGTTTCTATGCCTGGTGGGTCTCTCTAACATTTTAGAGTGCCATTACCTTATTAACAGCATTTTAACCTAACAAAAAAATGTGTAAAAACGTAAAAAAGGTAAGGATAGCTTTAAAATTGCATGTTATTGTTACTGAATGGCAATAAAGTAAAATAAAAAAACAACATTTTTCATCTGATTTATTAATCTCTGGTTTAATGCACAACAAGTGCCTGCAGACTCTGATAAAAAAAAAATGGATCCTCTAGGAATGACATCTATCTTCAGCAAAGATCTTTTACCTTCCAGTGAGATTTGCATGACCGCTCTATAGTTTTTCACAATAATCCATGTGACACTCACTCAGCTCAAAATGCTTACTCACTCTGAAACTGCCGAGATAAGTTGAAGCTCTTTAATTGATGAAGCTTAATAATGCTTAATAATTTATTATTGGTCACTTTTCTTTAACTGTCTGAGCTGTATCCTCTATTCTGTTTAATTCCATGAGGATGGTTATATATTTATAACTGATAATCATTGTTTATCCACCGGCTGTAAAGTGGCTGTCATTGGAAGAGGAATATGTTGTTGGTATGGACATGAGGGCTCCTCTGTGAAGAACGTTGCCACTTTATTTGGAAGCCTAAAGTTAGTATTTAATTGAATACTTCTACCATATAACATTATTATCTTCATGTTGAATTCCCTTGCTCTAGAAAAATATAACACAGTTACATTTACTTATTCTGTCTGACCTACTTTTTTTACTTTCATCGACTCTAACTACATTTTTTTACACAAGTAATTTGACTTGTACTTGGGTGTAATTTTCTACTTCTCCTTCCATCTCTGCTTACAGTTTCATTTCATTTTAACTGCCTGATGTCAATTTTCTATTTTGAATACATCACTTGCATTATATTTGTTCTTTATTGATTTAAATTACCTTTGCTGCTGCAGCAATCTCATCCTTAAGGGTAACTACAGTGTCATCTTATGTTTTCTTCATTTAAATATAATAAAAGACTATTATGTTAACATATATTGCATTATTCAAACCTTTCCCAGATTTAATTGAAGTCAAATAAGCCTGGAGTATGATAAGCTGGTAATCACGCCCAGGGAGGGACAAACTCAATCATCAGCTTAAAGCGCTTGAAGGTTCAAGGATTTTGTCTTATTTTACACTTTTTATGCTCTTTTTTGTTTATTCTATGTGTCAAAATAACACAACTACATCTTTGTTTTTTAGTTTGCCAAGGAAGGGATGGTTATTAGCTCACTTTAATATAAGCAGCCTTCTCCATCCTCAGGCTGCTATTTCCTGATGGAAAAGCACGTTTTTTCTACTATTAGTGTACTCACTGTGCTAAATAAGATACTTCAGATCAAATGTTAAATGATTTTTGTAGAAAAGGATTACTTATGTACCAGGGCACTTTACTAGCAGTGCATTAGTGCACATGACTGATCGATAGAATATTATATGACAGGCAACTAGTTGGGGCCGTGCTCTTGGATATTACTGCTGCTTTTGATGTCACTGACTACAGTATTCTTATAGCAAAGCTCACATGTCAAGGTTTAGCTCTTGCTTGAAGAAGAGTTTCCTCTCTGGCAGAACACTGTGAGTATATTTCACACCTTTTCTGACAGTAACAATATATATTGTGGTGTTGTGCATGGAAGTTGTCTTCATAAATGATTTCCCATATGTTGTTTAAAATGGTGATGTAGTAATGTATGCTGATGACTTAACATGTTGTGCATCACCAACTTAAGTAGAATCTACATGTTGAGTTGCATAGCATTACCAAAATAGGTGAGAATGAACAAATTGGTACCAAACACTACCAAAACTAATTAACTATTAGTTTGTAGGAATGCTCTTGCTAACAACACTGCATTTCATTTCTTTAGAAACATCTTTATCAGTTGTCAAGACCAAATAACTGGATGTTAAATTAAATCATTTATCATCTTGGTTTGAGATGATTGATCACATTGTTCCCAATATGGGAAAGGAAACTCTCACATCTGGTGTTCTCTTCAGTTATTTGGTAAAGTGCTGATGAGAAACATCTAGAAAAACTTCAAATTGGCACGAAATACATCAGTCAGATTAACTCTGATTGTTCTTTCCATGCTAATGTGTGTAAGGTGTATACAGGATTATGATGAACTTTGCAGGCTAAATGTAAATCTTGTAAAATGTTATTTGGAATAATACACCAAAAGCTAGTATATACTGGTTTTTGCCATTAGTATAATACATGTCAAGTGAGCACTGGACATCTGGTGCACACTTTATTTGATCATAAATCTTTTTTTAGAGCTTCTTCTGCTCGTAATATGCTCCCCATCAACGTCAGACAGAACAAAAGCAGATTTTCTTTGAAAAAATCACTAAAATAAGCATTTATGAATCTCACATCGATGTGATTGTGATTTTGCTTTTGTTTTTATTTTATTTAATTTTGTTTAAATTTAGACAGATTTGTGAACAATATTTGAGAGAAATAGATCTTTTGTGTATATAGACAATGTTTTAGATATTTGAGTTCAGCTCATGAAAAATGGGAACAAAAACAAAAGTGTTGCATTTCTATTTTTGTTCAGTGTATTTTCTGATCTTTATATTTAGTTTGTTTTTCCCTTTTTATTTTATTTTTCTGATACAATGTCATTTTAATTAATGTTAGTTTTTATTGTTGTTGTTTTTGTGTGGACTCCATGAAGACTAGCGAAATAAATAAAAAATAAATAATTAAGTAAATAAAATATATAATGTGTCTGTGTGTGATAAGCAGACACTGCGTTTGTGTATGGTAGCCTAACCCTTTGTGTGTATTTGTGTGTGTGTGTGCTTGTATGTGTGTGGTGGGAGAGGGGAGAGATGGGATATTGGGTGGAGCGCCCCCCCCCCCCCCCCCCGCCCCCCCCATCTATATCTCACATCCTTTCACATGGATACTGAATTCCTAGCACCACACCTGCTCTGTTCCTGTGCACAGTACAGTTTATATGTACAAATAACTGAATATCACAGTGATGAGAAGATAAGAAAACACCATCACATGTGATTAAAAACACAGATGGAATATGAAGAGATACCATGATAGAATTGAAGGTAATAAGAAAAAAAAGACAAAGTCTGATAAGCCCATTAAAAAATCATAATAATTCCTTCTTTTGGCATATACCATAGAATTTGAACTGATACTAACTGCATTCCAGTCTTCTGAAACAATCTGCAATTTCTGAAACAAATGCCATGAAAACGAATCAGCTTTGAAAATTCACAAACTCAAATCAATGCTGTGATGATGCTAAATTTGACTATCTGAGCTCTGTGCATCCTCAACAAGACATTAACCAGCCAGATCAATAACATTCAAGGGCAATGAGCAGTAGAGGCTGATCACCGAGTTATGTGCGTTATATCATAACTTACCAATGACATGCATGTAGTATGAGTGGGATTTACTCACATAGAAAAAAACAAAGATTGGTAGATTTTTACGCAGCCTAGGTGGTGATGACCTTTAGTAACTCCTGGACTATTTGCTCTTGATGTTGCTTGTTATCAGACACACGCTGGGAAGCAGCCGTCAATCCCCGCGGAGGAGATCATATTAGTACTGTTAGAATAAAACATTGGTGACAGACTTACTTTAAGACGGCGCTGTCTCCCTGTCTGACGGTGATGTTGTCCTTTAATACAGGATCCCCGCTTCTGGCTGGAACTCCTGCAGGTACAAGGAATAACAATTTAAGTCCGAGGACGACAAGGCATTTCCCAGGCACCGCCAAATAGCCACAAATTCCCATGTTTTTTTTCTGTCACTGCGCAACTTCCAGGAAAACTTGAACCGTCGGATATTCCGTTTGCGTCTTGAGATGCGCGGACCGCAAAATCCCACTTGGAAAACAAGATGCGGGTGCAGCCTTTAACTGGAATTGCGTCCGACCCTGATTTGTGCTCCAAGTAAACAGGCTTGTTATGAAATAGCCTACTGTCTGTATCGGCACACGCAGTAGGAGAGGGAAGGGAAAGTGTCTTTCCACCCGCCAGCCGCTCTAGGAAACTGACTTGTGTGGAGAGAAAAGCACCGTGTTTCTCTGAGAAATGCGCACCGCCTCCTCAGCTTCAAACTGTAATCGCCGTGAAATGGATGCTCTGGCAGAGATGCATCAGCCAAGTCTCCTTGTATGTTTTTTTTGTTTCTTTCTTTCTTTCTTTCTCTCCTCTTTCTCCCTCGGTGTTCTCTTTTTCTTTCTGTCGTCTGAGTGAGACTGTGGAAAGCTGGGTACACTCAAAGCAAAAAGGCTGAATTCGCTTCAGTGTCTTTTTCCCCCGCTAAGTAGGCTACAGCTCCTGAAGTCTCTCTCTCTCTTTCGCGCTCTCGCTCTATTTTGCTCTCTCTCTCTCTCTCTCTCTCTCTCTCTCTCTCTCTCTCTCTCTCTCTCTCTCTCTCTCTCTCTCTCTCTCTCTCTCTCTCTCTCTCTCTCTCTCTCTCTCTCTCTCTCTCTCTCTCTCTCTCTCGCCAGGTAGCATCACTAGCCTGTACCATGAGGACCATATGGTCTGCAGCCTGCAGTGTTCTCATAGTCTATCCATAGGGGTTAAGGGTGAGCTGGCTCCTAAACTGTGGTCCAAGGACCTTCAGGGTGGCCCTTAGAGGGATGTACAGGGGACACTCCTATTTAGCAACCTGACAAATAATAAATCATCATGAAATCACAGTGAGCATCCATGCATATGAGAGCGTCATAGATGTCAGTGTCTGCACAGTACACATGGACATGGTGAGACCTGTGGACAGTAAATATTTCCTCTCATACTAAATGGGATCACTTGAAGCGCAGCAGCAGTTGGAGCAGTTGGAGGTCACAGAACAAAGTGAAGAATTGTTATATTATACTGACAAAATCCCAATCAGAGAATGAGATTAGTCTAATAATAAGCTTCATGGAGCGCCTCGGTAGTCAAGTGGTTACCGCGCATGCCACATAATGGCAGCGTCCCAGGTTCAATTCTAGCAAGGGGACCTACTGTATGCTGCAGGTCATTCCCCTGTTTCCTGTCAGCCTCTATGCCATCTACTGTGAAATAAAGACAAAAATGCCCCAAAATAATAATACTAGGTTTCATACTCACCACTTTTTAGTCTCAGTAAGTGTAGCAATAGAAACAGAGCTTTTGTTGATTTATAACTTCCCTTAATAATCTCTTTAATTGGAAGTGAAGACTGTATTGATTTGACAACCATGACATGAGACATGTCAAGAACCTCTTCTAGTGTATATAGCTGTAGTGAACATACAATATTCACCATCATGACAAAAACCTACAAACAAAAAGTAATTATGTTTTGGGATCTTTGGCCTAATGTGCATCTATTCATGTATTCATCTCCTGAGTTGCAACCAAGGCTGAGTAACAACCAGGCCCCCAAAAGGTAATGATTGGTTGATTGAAATTTTGTTTGGGAATATGCAGCACAAAGCACAATATCTACTGACATACTAAGAGCCTTAAGTCTGTTCCCACTCTCTTCTTGAAGAGGACCCTTGTGTCAAAACCTACTTTCAAGACCTTCATTATTTGATTTTTGCTTACATGTTCATTATTCATGAATTCATTTGGGAATGATCAAGTTAGAAGATGACAAACTTGGGGTTAGGTAGCATTCTATCATAGAGAAACTTTTTTAGAGTGTGCAGCTTTGGGGGATGAACAGGAGGTTAAAAGGGGACTAAAAGCTGATTTTTTTTTTTTTATAGCCTAGTAGGTCAATCAGTGTGTCCATAAAGGAGCAAATCACAGGGCCATCCAATAGCTAGTCATGGCCCAGTGAGTTCAGCAAAGAGTCTATCACCTATATCACCTATTTCTTCTGAAAATTCATGAAGAGATGTGGGATATGCTGTAGTCTAATTTAAAATTCACTCTTTTAGGTAAAAAAAAAAAAAAAATCTATCTTTGAGGGGGTGGGGCGTTTTTTCAAGTCAAGCACCCTCAAATTGACGTCAAATAGTTAATTTTAATGAAATGTTATCCCATTGACCTCTGCCTAGAAAGATGGGTATTGATGTATTTAATTAAAAGCTGCATAACCATCTTGTAGAGTTAAAAAGGCAGAAGCTGGAAAGTCATTTTTGCACAATGTGCTAAGTTGTAGTCAAAAAGGAAAAAGCGGTGACTATCTTTTACCGTTTTTTTAAAAGGCTGCTGGGAGTCCTCAGGCCTTTGCTTTTGTGAGGTGTCATTTTTCTTACAGACTTAACAGGTGGATGATGGGTAATTTATTGGGAAATGTTCAACTGGCTCGTCTGCTTGGTTGAAGAGGCAAGGTAAGTTTTGGTGTGGAAAAGTGTGAAAGTTATTGCAAGTCTGAACCACGTTCACTTTGTTTAGCAATGTGCTCCCCATCCCCGCCCCCCCCTCGTCCCCCCTCTTCCACATCTGTATGCATGCAGAGGATGCCAGCCACTAGGGACGAGAGTGACACTCTAACAGCGCCACTCAGAATTACTATGACACCATTGGAGTCTCATGAGAAGACCGAACAAGATAATTTCTTTACCTTAACATCAATTTGGCACGCTGTTAAGAGATTGGACGGGAGGCAACAGATGACACGCCACTGACAGCTCTGGGTGCCAGCACTAGGGGGAAGGGTTGGGAAAGATACAAGTGACACAAGGCATTGTTCTTGTCTCGTATCAAATGTTTGTGCGAGTGTGAAAGCGCTGATGGATGGCGTTTGTGGGCTACAGCCTGTTGTGTGTTCATTGTTGGCGTCTCGCTGAAAAAGAAGTGAATTAACTTCACAATAAAAGCTTTTCTCTTTTGTGCCGTGTGACACCCTGCCAAAGAAAAAAGGAAAGAGAATAACATCATTTAGCAGGTGTGACGACTTTTTTAAAAGATTTTTATTGCCCATTTTCTGCTAGTCACAACAACAGAGCAGACAAACTTCAGCGCGGTGGAAGTGGACCTGTGGGTGTCATTAGCCCTAAAATATATTATCCACTTCACCCTGTGTGTGTGTGTGTACATCCCATCCACTCAATGCAACAGCTAAACACAGTATAATCCCCCTGATTCCAATGCTGGGAAATGTACAGATAACATACATGATTACTCAAGCAAAAGCCTGAGCTATTCAGGTCAATACTTGTAACATATGAGCAGTCAACAAACTGTTCCTAGTTTACTAGATGTGTTGTTATTGAGGAATTATGATGATGTCTCGGGCCGGAGAAATTGGGCAAAGATAAGACTTAATTAAAATTATATCTGCCTGGGATGCAACACAAGTCCTGACTATGTGCGCCTCTTAATGGCTTTTAAATTAAAACCCCTCCCTGACCTCAGCAAAATCTTAAGATATGTTGTCTTAATTAGAGTCAAGGGTACAGGGAGGATGGAGGTGGGGGGAGGGGGGGGTGGTGATCAAGCACTTGTTCACAGACGGGGGGTGGGGGGGGGGCTGGGGGTGTCTCAGTCGATTACAGCTGCAACATTCGGTCGTGTGATGTCGTTGGAACACCTTGGTGGCTGCCGCTATTAATGCGGTGTGAGGATGGAGAAATAAAATGAAAATAGTAGTGGTATCATGAAGAGGTAGAATTGCAGGTAGGTGAAGTATTTCAGCAATCAGCTCCACACACTGCTGTTGTGTTGAGGATAAAATGAGACTGGCAATCCATTTCAATCCATGTCGTGTGCATTATGTTTTTGACCCTCATTGTTCTGCCGTACAGTGGGTCAGGTACATCCGCTGACCTTGCCAAAGATCCACCTCGAGCGAGGGGGTGCCAAGCATGCAGAAATGACAAATTAGAATGGCATTGTTTGTCGCACGGCCCACATGAATCATTCTTGATGTCTCACACAAACAAGGAGAGCAAAGGAAGAGAGAGAGAGGAAGAGGAAGAGAGAAAGAAAAGACTCAACTCACTGGCCCAGATCAACTACCCATGCTCAAAAATAGAAAGAGGACATATTGATTTTAACATGCTCAAATGAACAAAGCCATTTCGCTTAAATCAACATCTTTTTTTTTTTGATTGGTTGCAGTCGTATACAGTCCAGCTTCTGGCTGGATTGTGCTTCTCATTTATTTCACTTATACATGCAGTGACATTCACATAATTTCCTGCTGTGACGCATTAACGCCGGACTCTGGGTGGTTTATTCAAACAATCCGTGCTAATCTTCATTCATATCATGCAAGGACGGGGCAGAGCTAGCAGACAATGGGCCGGCCTCTGACCAAAGCAAGCTAATACCCTAGCAAAAACATGGGTAGACTGAATAAAGAGCGCTCACTCAATGGATTCAGTCATCTGCAGAAGCCCGGATTCCACTGGCACACGAATGCTAATGTTACGCAACTTCTACCATGAAGAGACACTGACGCTCCGAGGTCAGCCGTTTCTTTCCTCAAGTCTTTTTAGAAAGCGTGTGACAAACATCGTCCTCTTTTGTGTTTGGATAATGGTAACATTATGGATTTTTTTCCCCCTGTAAACAAACCATATGAATGTGTGCATTGAGTGTTAGTCACTATAATGTATGGTATGTATCCTCAAGGTGCAGCAAATGTGTGCAAAGCGACTTTTCTGTGTGTTTTGAGTCCTGTGTTTTTCACATCCACATTTACTAACTTCTTCTTCCCTGTCTGAGCTGATGTATTACTGTGTTTCTTGGTGCATTACTCTTAATAGTGTGAAAGCATACAAAACTGCTCCATAGTCCTACTAGAGGTCAGCAACTCCATAGGGTACCATTAAATGAATGAGGTTTGGTTAAGATAATGTTTTTTTTTTTTTGTTAACAAACACAAAGGGCCAAATCCACAAAGAATAGATTGTGCAGCACTTACACATGTACTCTGCTCCATTATAAATATCTATCAGTGAAAGATTTAGTGTTTATCAGATACTGACACAAACATGCCCACGACGTTTTCCAGCTGAGTATTCTTCGCTCTTGTTTTGAGTCTGTTTGAGTGAGCGGAGCTGTTTCCAGAGCTTCACACAATCACACATTTGTTCACATTTCAGCACACAGATCGGTCCACGATGAAAACAGCAGAAGGCATAAATGCTTCAAATTGCACGTCTTTAATTAGCAGAGGTGCACACACACGGAGCTCTTCACAATCAAACTAATTTACTTTGCATCTATAATATCATCGACTGAAATGTCAAATGTCAGAATACAGCTGTTAATGTGACTCACGCAGGTCTGAAACACGTTAGATTAACCCTTACATACTGTTCAGGGCCCTTTTTTTACATTTAAGAGCTGTAAAAAAACCACATACACATTTCTTTCAGCCAGACTTTTCCTTATGTGACCCACAGTATACAAAATGGAAATAAAATAACCTGTGTTTATTTTAAAAAGTTCTAAATCAACGTTCAAACTTCAAAAAATTAATCAAACATATATTAATGACTGATGGTGAATGTATGAATGTGAATTGATGCAGTGACTAATTATGAGTCAGAATATGAACAGTATGTAAAGGTTAATGTCTGAATCTTAAAATAATGTTCAGGTGTCACTGAATGTATCGCAGAAACCTCACGTGCTGATGTTCAGTTTGTCGCCCACAGCTGGCTGTGTGTCACAGCTGGCTGCAGCATCACACAGCTGCTAAAACTAGAAGTGCGTCTCCAAACTGAGAAAGAGGCCAATGCGAATTTAAGCAGGCGGTGCCGCAGCGGTAACTTCATCTACCCGAAGCTGCAGGCCGACTCTCACAGAGCCGAGCTGAGCGTTCAGTCAGTCACTGCTTTATGTTATTACTACGCAAGCGCTCTTTTAGGAGGTAACAGAGGTGTTGTAAGCTTGAAATAGATACATGAAATAGAATAAAACATAACAGGTAGGCTAATATAAATAAATACAGTGTAATTTTCCTAGAACAGGCGTCCTCACTACACTACAATAACAGTAATTATTGCACTAGTATGAATGTAATTATGCACTAGAACATCATTTATGACAAGTATGCATTGCTTTATTAATACTAGACTGTAAAGTAATGTGGTTTACACACTATGGGAGGAGACACAAAATCAATGCAACTGTATTGTGTCGGCCTGAGTGGTCAGAATGTGTGCGGGTGCAGGCGGTAATGGACACACACACACACATAGTGGGAGAGGGCGGTAATGGTCAGAAACCCAGCGGGAATGGGATTTAGAAAAGAGTGCCGGGAAGGGGTCTACAACTGGTCTTCAGAGCAATGGTGGTTTGTTTTGGGGATAATGGGCTGCTGGACTAATGGGCAGTTCCCAAACTTGAAATACTCAATACATGTAAAGGTCTGGACTTGAGTATACTGAGACAAGTCAAACATTCACTACACTGAAGTGAATGTTTTTATTTTGTACTTTTACACTATATACATAAACAATATACATAATGAATTACCATGGAATCTCTTGATGCTAAAAACATATCAAGACATCTGGATTCCAACATCCACTATCCTACTAACTATGTTCCCTGCAAAGAGACACAACTACACAACGAGTGATTGAACTCTCTGTTCCCCCAGATAACATTCTACCTACAACAAGTCTATTCCAGGTGGGTCACAGCAAGCCCAGATATGAAAATATCAGCTGATTCAACAGTAGTTTTAAGCATTTTTGGTTTGATTTAGAATATTAATAACTAGTATCATTTATGGAATAGAACGGGGAAAAAGACGCACAAATATTTTATGTTGACAGGCATTAGGTTTGCATTTCTGACCATCAAATAGAATGAAACTATGTATTCCCTCTCATTTTCAAAAACTAATATATCCTAATCAGAACTATAGGACTCTTTCAGCCATGTTCCTCAAAGTGCTTTGGGGGCTTTTTCATACCATCAGCCATCAGATTGAACAAGTACCTCCCAGTACCTCCCGCTCCCAGTACCTCCCACTCCCACTAATAAGACTGAAGCTGTTTACTGTTTAATCCCAGGAACATTGCACACTGTATATAGTATAAGGAATGTATGTATATTGTGGAATTAATACCTCACCTTACCTTACCTTACCTTACCTTACCTTACCTTACCTTAAATATCTATGCATGTTAGTCTCAGAAAACAAGGAGTCTGGAGTTTTTCAGTAAACTGTCCCTTAAACATCCTTCAAGTCTCCCTCTAATCACTTCTGTGAACTTCTGGTTTCTGATTGCACTTTGTGGTTACTTTAAAAAAAAGAAAAATCAGTGAACAGGATTGCAGATCAATTACAAACAACAACTAACTGCTTTTTTATTTAACTTGAACTGTATGAAGTGCGGGGCTCGGCTGGCTTTCCTCCTCAAGAACACACTGATTGCTTCTGTTGTCTGTGGCCAAAAATGTTTTGTTTTTGTTTTGTTTTTTTAGTTTTTTTTTAGTTTTTTTTTAGTTTTTTTCTAAAATCAAATAACAATTTGATTCAGGCTGGCTTTATACTGTGCAGCAGCATTAAGTGCTCCTGGCATAGAGCTACACATGATTCTTAACTTTGATCACAGATAACTACATCTGCCTCAGTCTTGACTTATCAGACAGCTTTAATCAGACGCCTTATAGCCGCAGTCACAGCGTGTGAAACAAAAGGCTGTTTATACGTGTAGCCCGCCTTCAAAATGTAACGCCGGCCTTTCTCTGCTTTTTCAAGGAGTTGTGCGTTGCTGGTTGTCACATCTGATCTAACCCAAGTGTTTTTCTCTCTCTCTCTCTCCTCCTCTGATGCCGCGTCGTGTGTTTGTGGGTGCAAAGTCACTCAATGTATGCATAGCGTGAGGGGCATGAATTATTTAAGATGCTGTTACCTTTCAATGAGTCCAATGCTAAGACATCCAATGTTATCAATAGGTGTAATATTCTGTCTGCTCCCAGCAGGCGGCCGTTCACAGATATGCTGATACACTATCAGAGCCTCCTCCTCTGACCACTGTGTGACTTTCCTGTGCATGCATGTGTCAGAATTAAAAAGACATCGCGTTGATATGGAACACGTTAGTAGGGGGCTTAACCACTTGTTCAATTTATGATTTTTTTTTTCTTCTTTTTTCTTCATTCAATCTGTCAATATTCCAACCTTTTTTTTTTTTTAGCAGCTCTATTGACTACAAATAATGGACATAAAAGCTCGCTTGAAGGTCAAAGCTAAATCCTCGTGCATTAAGGCATCTCTCTTTTATGAGAGCCCAGAAAATATGAAAGGCAACAACAAGGACTTAGTGTGTGTTAGTGTGTGAATATGTGTGTGTGTTTTTTTTCTACAGTCAAACTAGCATATCTGTACTCTGAGTTCAAAAGAGAATGAATTTGATCTCCTGGAAGTTTAAAAAAAAAAAAATCTTAACAGTATTTGACATCTGACATGTCAATAGAAGGGAGCAGTTGTAGTTCATGCAAACCTGTCAAGTTAACATGACTGAAATCTGTGAGAAGCATCACCATCCTCCACACACGCACACACACACACACACACACACACACACGCACGAAAGAAGACAGCACATGCAAGCATATTGTTAGATTTGTGAAGCATTTCTTAAACAGGTTTGCTTCATAGAGATAAGAAGATGTTGTGATGGAGGTGCTTACTCTCTGAATATTGGACCATCATTAACTAATGTTAACCTTGCTCCACTCATGCTCAGCGGGTTAGTTGCTCAACCACCAAATCATTGTTGATTGGCAGCTCCACTGGAAAGCATATCACAGTGATTTGTTGTTGCAAGCTTCCTGTTCAAACAGATGATGATCGGTGCGTTCATGGACAATATGTGAGAAGTGCTGCCTTGACCTTTTTTAGATGTGTGCACCTCAGCCTGTCTGAATTATATAAAAAGAGAAAAAACAACTGCTGTTTGCTTAAAAATCACAAATTTTACACCAGAGGAAGCAAAGACGAAAAGATAGCATGAGAAAAGGCGTGTGTTAACCTTTGTGTCGTCCTCCCGGGTCAAATTGACCCTGTCTGTTTTGACTGTTCCTTCTTGCCTTCCTTCCGTCTGTCCTTCTTCCCTCCCTCCTTCCTTCCCTCCTTCCTTCCTTCCTTCCTTCCTTCCTTCCTTCCTTCCTTCCTTCCTTCCTTCCCTCCTCCCATCCTTTCCTTCCTGCCTTCCTTCTTTCCTTCCTCCCTCCGTCTCTCTTTCTTTCCTCCCCCCTACCTTCCTCCCTTCCTTCTTTCCTCTGTCCTTCTTTCCTTCCTTCCTCCCTTCCTCTTTTCCTTTCTCCCTCCCTCCCTCGTTCTTTCTTTCCTCCCTCCCTCCTACCTTCCTTCCTTCCTTCTTTCCTCCGTCCTATCTTCCTTTCCTTCCACCCTTCCTCCCTCCTTTCTTCCTTTCTTCCATCCTTCCTTCCTTCCTCCCTCCTTTCCTTCTTTCTTCCTCCCTTCCTCCTTTCCTTATTCCCTTCCACCTTTCCTTCCTTCTTTCCTTCCTTCCTTCCTTCCTTCCTTCTTCCTCCCTTCCTTTCTTGATTCGAGGACAACAGGAGGGTTAAATGTGTGACTCTCAGGATTAATGTGTGAGAGTAGTCCTTGTCTCACACACATCCTTCTGCAGGGGTGTCAAACATATGGCCCGCGGGCCAGAACTGGCCCACCAAGGGGTGAAAATTGCGGAAAAGTAATTCCAGGTTTTGAATAAAATGCGCCGCTTTTCTCACTTATTTTCACTTGTCATTCACAGTCAAGGCATCTGGTCTTCCTGTGGATGTCCAACTAGAGATAACTAACTTGCAGTGGGATTTAGGTTTGAGGGACAAGTTTGCTTCGATGGGTTTGGACACATTTTGTCAGGGTCTCTTAGCAGGGTAATCCTAGATGGTTTAATACAGTAAAGTTATTATATATATTATATAATGGTTTTACTGGTCTGGCTCTCTTGAGATTAAGTTGGGCTGTTTGTGGCCCCTGAACAAAAATGAGCTTGACACCCCTGTCCTAGGGGTTAAAGAAGCAAGCTTGTGATTTGGAGGTTGTTGGTTCATCCCCCAGACTGCCAGGAAGTGAAAAGCAGTGCTAAAATGTAGCTAAATGTTTGTGTTTAACTTTATGTTATTAGAAATGTTCTCAATCTGGCAATGATGATGTACTGTATACTTGCATTCATTCTTTGAAAGATGTAACTATGTTTGGAATTTTGCTGCCTAGAGAATGTCACTCTGCAAAGCCTTGAGAGAGTTTTTCAGCAAGTGTCCCTCATCATATTCCTTTATACTTATTATTACTATGTATTTTAAATTTTTCTATATGACAAACAAAACATACAATTGCATACCATTCCCTTGAGCAAGGCCCTCAGACTGTGGTTGTACTGAGTACGTTCCTAAAAAATAAAAATAAAAATAGAGCATTCCTCTCATTGAAACTCCCCCCTGAATAAATAAGAAGGTGAAAACTAGGATTGGATGGCTCAGTAAATGGTTTGGATAATGATGGTATCGCTCAGATGGCATTTACATTACCCAGGAGGAAAAAAAAACACCAGCGTGTTAGGAAA